>NC_088405.1:18233312-18353312 GCF_034236695.1 Oncorhynchus nerka
TCATGTTAATGAACCGGTACTGTGGCTCGTGACATCATGTTGTTGAACCGGTGTGCTGGCTCGTGACATCATGTTGTTGAATCGGTGTGCTGGCTCGTGACATCATGTTGTTGAACCGGTAATGTGGCTCGTGACATCATGTTAATGAACCGGTACGGTGGCACGTGACATCATGTTGTTGAACCGGTACGGTGGCTCGTGACATCATGTTAATGAACCGGTACGCTGGCTCGTGACATCATGTTAATGAACCGGTACGGTGGCTCGTGACATCATGTTAATGAACCGGTACTGTGGCTCGTGACATCATGTTGTTGAACCAGTGTGCTGGCTCGTGACATCATGTTAACCTGTTGCTTCTACTCGGGACGCTTGCGTCCCAACTAGAGCTCTGGAAATGCAAATGCGCTACGCTAAATGCTAATAGTATTAGTTAAAACTCAAAAGTTCATTAAAATACACATGCAGGGTATCGAATTAAAGCTACACTCGTTGTGAATCCAGGCAACAAGTCAGATTTTTAAAATGCTTTTCGGCGAAAGCATGAGAAGCTATTATCTGATAGCATGCAACACCCCAAAAGACCCACAGGGGACGTAAACAAAATAATTAGCATTTCGGCGTTACACAAACCGCACAATAAAATAGAAAACATTCATTACCTTTCACCATCTTCTTTGTTGGCACTCCTAGATGTCCCATAAACACTATTTGGGTCTTTATTTCGATTAAATCGGTCCATATAAAGCCTAGATATCGTTATATGTAGACTGTGTGATAAAAAAAAACATTGTTTCAAACGTAACGTCATTTTTTTAAATTCAAAAAGTCGACGATAAACTTTCACAAAACACTTCAAATACGTTTGTAATGCAACTTTAGGTATTAGTAAACGTTAATAAGCGATAAAATTCATCAGGAGGCGATGTAAAGATCATTAGCTGTCCGTCTGGAAAAATGTCCGGCTAGAAACTCAACGAAAATATCCGGTCCTAGACCGGAGGAGATACTGGTGTCCTGCATGTGTTTGACCAAGAAAAAACTCGAAGGGAAATGACAAGACTCTAGACACCGTGTGGAAGCTGTAGGTACTGCAACCTCAGTCAATTAATTGTGGTTCACCTTTATCAATGGGATCAAGTAGCGCATGGATATATTTTCCCATTTTCAGTGATCAGTTTTTCCTGTGCTTTTCGATGTAAATGCCGTTCTGGTAAAGCCACAGCAGTGATTTAACCAGTTTTTTAAACGTCTGAGTGTTTTCTATCCACACAGACTAAGCAAATGCATATACTATATTCCTGGCATGAGTAGCAGGGCGCTGAAATGTTGCGCGATTTTTAACAGAATGTTCAAAAAAGTAGAGGGTCGACTTAAGAGGTTAATGAACCGGTACTGTGGCTCGTGACATCATGTTGTTGAACCGGTGTGCTGGCTCGTCACATCATGTTAATGAACCGGTATGCTGGCTCGTGACATCATGTTGTTGAACCGGTGTGCTGGCTCGTGACATCATGTTAATGAACCGGTGTGCTGGCTCGTGACATCATGTTAATGAACCGGTATGCTGGCTCGTGACATCATGTTGTTGAACCGGTGTGCTGGCTCGTGACATCATGTTGTTGAACCGGTATGCTGGCTCGTGACATCATGTTAATGAACCGGTGTGCTGGCTCGTGACATTGTGTTGTTGAACCGGTATGCTGGCTCGTGACATCATGTTGTTGATCCGGTATGCTGGCTCGTGACATCATGATGTTCCAACAGTACGGTGGCTCGTGACATCATGTTGTTGAACCAGTACGGTGGCTTGTGACATCATGTTGTTGAACCGGTACGGTGGCTCGTGACATCATGTTGTTGAACCGGCACGGTGGCTCGTGACATCATGTTGTTGAACCGGTATGCTGGCTCGTGACATCATGTTGTTGAACCGGTATGCTGGCTCGTGATATCATGTTGTTGAACCGGTACGGTGGCTCGTGACATCATGTTGTTGAACCGGTATGCTGGCTCGTGACATCATGTTGTTGAACCGGCACGGTGGCTCGTGACATCATGTTGTTGAACCGGTATGCTGGCTCGTGACATCATGTTGTTGAACCGGTACTGTGGCTCGTGACATCATGTTGTTGAACCGGTACGGTGGCTCGTGACATCATGTTGTTGAACCGGCACGGTGGCTTGTGACATCATGTTGTTGAACCGGTACTGTGGCTCGTGACATCATGTTAATGAACCGGTACTGTGGCTCGTGACATCATGTTGTTGAACCGGTACGGTGGCTCGTGACATCATGTTGTTGAATCGGTACTGTGGCTCGTTACATCATGTTGTTGAACCGGTACGGTGGCTCGTGACATCATGTTGTTGAACCGGTATGCTGGCTCGTGACATCATGTTGTTGAACCGGTATGCTGGCTCGTGACATCATGTTGTTGAACCGGTACTGTGGCTCGTGACATCATGTTGTTGAACCGGTACTGTGGCTCGTGACATCATGTTGTTGAACCGGTACGGTGGCTTGTGACATCATGTTGTTGAACCGGTACGGTGGCTCGTGACATCATGTTGTTGAACCGGCACGGTGGCTCGTGACATAGTGTTGTTGAACCGGCACGGTGGCTCGTGACATCATGTTGTTGAACCGGTATGCTGGCTCGTGACATCATGTTGTTGAACCGGTATGCTGGCTCGTGACATCATGTTGTTGAACCGGTATGCTGGCTCGTGATATCATGTTGTTGAACCGGTACGGTGGCTCGTGACATCATGTTGTTGAACCGGTATGCTGGCTCGTGACATCATGTTGTTGAACCGGCACGGTGGCTCGTGACATCATGTTGTTGAACCGGTATGCTGGCTCGTGACATCATGTTGTTGAAACGGTACTGTGGCTCGTGACATCATGTTGTTGAACCGGTACGGTGGCTCGTGACATCATGTTGTTGAACCGGTACGGTGGCTCGTGACATCATGTTGTTGAACCGGCACGGTGGCTTGTGACATCATGTTGTTGAACCGGTACTGTGGCTCGTGACATCATGTTAATGAACCGGTACTGTGGCTCGTGACATCATGTTGTTGAACCGGTACGGTGGCTCGTGACATCATGTTGTTGAATCGGTACTGTGGCTCGTTACATCATGTTGTTGAACCGGTACGGTGGCTCGTGACATCATGTTGTTGAACCGGTATGCTGGCTCGTGACATCATGTTGTTGAACCGGTATGCTGGCTCGTGACATCATGTTGTTGAACCGGTACTGTGGCTCGTGACATCATGTTGTTGAACCGGTACTGTGGCTCGTGACATCATGTTGTTGAACCGGTACGGTGGCTCGTGACATCATGTTGTTGAACCGGTACGGTGGCTCGTGACATCATGTTGTTGAACCGGCACGGTGGCTCGTGACATAGTGTTGTTGAACCGGCACGGTGGCTCGTGACATCATGTTGTTGAACCGGTATGCTGGCTCGTGACATCATGTTGTTGAACCGGTACTGTGGCTCGTGACATCATGTTGTTGAACCGGTACGGTGGCTCGTGACATCATGTTGTTGAACCGGTATGCTGGCTCGTGACATCATGTTGTTGAACCGGTATGCTGGCTCGTGACATCATGTTGTTAAACTGGTACGGTGGCTCGTTACATCATGTTGTTGAACCGGTACGCTGGCTCGTGATATCATGATGTTCCAACAGTACGGTGGCTCGTTACATCATGTTGTTGAACCGGTACGCTGGCTCGTGACATCATGTTGTTGAACCAATACGGTGGCTCGTGACATCATGTTGTTGAACCGGTACGCTGGCTCGGGATATCATGTTAATGAACCGGTACGGTGGCTCTTGACATCATGTTGTTGAACCGGTATGCTGGCTCGTGACATCATGTTGTTGAACCGGTATGCTGGCTCGTGACATCATGTTGTTGAACCGGTATGCTGGCTCGTGACATCATGTTGTTGAACCGGTATGCTGGCTCGTGACATCATGTTGTTATTTTTCAAAAATCTGCACGAGAGAGATAGCCTTCCTCTCATGCTCCTTCCTTCCCCCGCTCTACCTCCCTCTCTATCTGCCTAATTCCCTACCTCTCTCTCTCCTTCCTTCCCCCTCTCTATCTCCCTACTTCCCCCCTCTCTATCTCCCTACTTCCCCCCGCTCTACCTCCCTCTCTATCTGCCTACTTCCCTACCTCTCTCTCTCTCCTTCCCTTCCTTTCTTCCCCCCCTCCCTCTCTACAGCAGGACTTATGAAGGTGAGTGTCTGCATGACAGGCAGAGAATAAAATAGACAAACCCAGGGATAAAAATGAAATCAAAAATAGCCTTCTCGACCAGTAATTGCACTGCTTCGCTGAGCTCTCAGATATATGAAGGTGATTTACTGTCCACCACGCCACCACAGATCAGGAGGCCCTCGCAGAGAAACACTTGTGCTATGAAATTGTTTAAATCTCATCAAGTTCTGCTTTCACAGCAGACCATAAATCACAAAGTCTGTTATCATAGACCTCCATGAGCGGCTGTGAGGCAGGCAATGGATCGTGGGTATATATAATCTTGACTGAGCAAACAGCCGGGTCTGAGGAGAGAGAGTAGCAGGGAGAACTGAAATACCTTCATATTAGCCGTGGTGGTGGTGGTTGGTGCAGCTGGAGGACCACTGACTACACTACCGCTGGGTCAGTGACTACACTACCGCTGGGTCAGTGACTACACTACCGCTGGGTCAGTGACTACACTACCGCTGGGTCAGTGACTACACTACCGCTGGGTCAGTGACTACACTACCGCTGGGTCAGTGACTACACTACCGCTGGGTCAGTGACTACACTACCTCTGGGTCAGTGACTACACTACCGCTGGGTCAGTGACTACACTACCGTTGGGTCAGTGACTACACTACCATTGGGTCACTGATTACACTACCGTTGGGTCACTGACTACACTACCTCTGGGTCAGTGACTACACTACCGCTGGGTCAGTGACTACACTACCGTTGGGTCAGTGACTACACTACCATTGGGTCACTGATTACACTACCGTTGGGTCACTGACTATACTACCGTTGGGTCACTAACTACACTACAGCTTTGTCACTGACTAGACTGCCATTGGGTCACTGACTACACTACAGCTGGGTCACTGACTACACTACAGCTGGGTCACTGACTACACTACCGTTGGGTCACTGACTACACTACCGTTGGGTCACTGACTACACTACAGCTGGGTCACTGACTACACTACCGTTGGGTCACTGACTACACTACAGCTGGGTCACTGACTACACTACAGCTGGGTCAGTGACTACACTACCGCTGGGTCACTGACTACACGAAAGCTGGGTAACTGACTACACTACCGTTGGGTCACTGACTACACTACCGCTGGGTCAGTGACTACACTACCGTTGGGTCACTGACTACACTACCGTTGGGTCACTGACTACACTACCATTGGGTCACTGATAACACTACCGCTGGGTCACTGACTACACTACCGTTGGGTCACTAACTAGACTACAGCTTTGTCACTGACTACACTGCCGTTGGGTCACTGACTACACTGCCGTTGGGGCACTAACTACACTACAGCTGGGTCACTGACTACACTACCGTTGGGTCACTGACTACACTACAGCTGGGTCAGTGACTACACTACCGTTGGGTCACTGACTACACTACCGCTGGGTCACTGACTACACTACCGCTGGGTCACTGACTACACTACCGCTGGGTCACTGACTACACTACCGTTGGGTCACTGACTACACTACAGCTGGGTCACTGACTACACTACAGCTGGGTCAGTGACTACACTACCGCTGGGTCACTGACTACACGAAAGCTGGGTAACTGACTACACTACCGTTGGGTCACTGACTACACTACTGCTGGTTCACTGACTACACTACAGCTGGGTCAGTGACTACACTACTGTTGGGTCACTGACTACACTACCATTGGGTCACTGACTACACTACAGCAGGGTCACTGACTACACTACTGTTGGGTCAGTGACTACACTACCGCTGGGTCAGTGACTACACTACCGTTGGGTCAGTGACTACACTACCATTGGGTCACTGATTACACTACCGTTGGGTCACTGACTATACTACCGTTGGGTCACTAACTACACTACAGCTTTGTCACTGACTAGACTGCCATTGGGTCACTGACTACACTACAGCTGGGTCACTGACTACACTACAGCTGGGTCACTGACTACACTACCGTTGGGTCACTGACTACACTACCGTTGGGTCACTGACTACACTACAGCTGGGTCACTGACTACACTACCGTTGGGTCACTGACTACACTACAGCTGGGTCACTGACTACACTACAGCTGGGTCAGTGACTACACTACCGCTGGGTCACTGACTACACGAAAGCTGGGTAACTGACTACACTACCGTTGGGTCACTGACTACACTACCGCTGGGTCAGTGACTACACTACCGTTGGGTCACTGACTACACTACCGTTGGGTCACTGACTACACTACCATTGGGTCACTGATAACACTACCGCTGGGTCACTGACTACACTACCGTTGGGTCACTAACTAGACTACAGCTTTGTCACTGACTACACTGCCGTTGGGTCACTGACTACACTGCCGTTGGGGCACTAACTACACTACAGCTGGGTCACTGACTACACTACCGTTGGGTCACTGACTACACTACAGCTGGGTCAGTGACTACACTACCGTTGGGTCACTGACTACACTACCGCTGGGTCACTGACTACACTACCGCTGGGTCACTGACTACACTACCGCTGGGTCACTGACTACACTACCGTTGGGTCACTGACTACACTACAGCTGGGTCACTGACTACACTACAGCTGGGTCAGTGACTACACTACCGCTGGGTCACTGACTACACGGAAGCTGGGTAACTGACTACACTACCGTTGGGTCACTGACTACACTACCGCTGGTTCACTGACTACACTACAGCTGGGTCAGTGACTACACTACTGTTGGGTCACTGACTACACTACCATTGGGTCACTGACTACACTACAGCAGGGTCACTGACTACACTACTGTTGGGTCAGTGACTACACTACAGCTGGGTCAGTGACTACACTACAGCTGGGTCACTGACTACACTACAGCTGGGTCAGTGACTACACTACCGTTGGGTCACTGACTACACTACCGTTGGGTCACTGACTACACTACAGCTGGGTCACTGACTACACTACTTTTGGGTCACTGACTACACTACCGTTGGGTCAGTGACTACACTACAGCTGGGTCAGTGACTACACTACAGCTGGGTCACTGACTACACTACAGCTGGGTCAGTGACTACACTACCGTTGGGTCACTGACTACACTACCGCTGGGTCACTGACTACACTACCGCTGGGTCACTGACTACACTACTGCTGGGTCACTGACTACACTACCGCTGGACCACTGGACAACAGCTGACTACACTGCAGCTGGACAACAACGGACTACAATGCAGCTGGACAACAACTGACTACACTGCAGCTGGACAACAGCTGACTACACTGCAGCTGGACAACAACTGACTACACTGCAGCTGGTGGACCGCTGACTGTGATGGATATCAAATTTCCTCCACTCTGCATCTATTACCTTCTAATTGTTACTGCATACATTTCTTGTCAACAAGAAAACGGTAAATTAATTAAGTAAAAAAATGCACTTGTGATTGTGTTTACAATCCCAACGGGGAGGGTGAAGCCCAGGGCATTGTTCAAGTAAATTAATTTACTGCTGGGGAGGAGTTAAAGTTTGTCATAAAGACACAGACAGACAGGCCAATATAATACAGGAGTCCCGGTACCAGACAGACAGGCCAATATAATACAGGAGTCCCGGTACCAGACAGACAGGTCAATATAATACAGGAGTCCCGGTACCAGACAGACAGGCCAATATAATACAGGAGTCCCGGTACCAGACAGACAGGCCAATATAATACCGGAGTCCCGGTACCAGACAGACAGGTCAATATAATACAGGAGTCCCGGTACCAGACAGACAGGCCATTATAATACAGGAGTCCCGGTACCAGACAGACAGGTCAATATAATACAGGAGTCCCAGTACCAGACAGACAGGCCAATATAATACAGGAGTCCCAGTACCAGACAGACAGGTCAATATAATACAGGAGTCCCAGTACCAGACAGACAGGCCAATATAATACAGGAGTCCCGGTACCAGACAGACAGGCCAATATAATACAGGAGTCCCGGTACCAGACAGACAGGCCATTATAATACAGGAGTCCCGGTACCAGACAGACAGGCCAATATAATACAGGAGTCCCAGTACCAGACAGAGTGACCAGCCACAGACAGACAGGCCAATATAATACAGGAGTCCCGGTACCAGACAGACAGGCCAATATAATACAGGAGTCCCGGTACCAGACAGACAGGCCAATATAATACAGGAGTCCCGGTACCAGACAGACAGGCCAATATAATACAGGAGTCCCAGTACCAGACAGACAGGCCAATATAATACAGGAGTCCCGGTACCAGACAGACAGGCCAATATAATACAGGAGTCCCGGTACCAGACAGACAGGCCAATATAATACAGGAGTCCCGGTACCAGACAGACAGGCCAATATAATACAGGAGTCCCAGTACCAGACAGACAGGCCAATATAATACAGGAGTCCCGGTACCAGACAGACAGGCCAATATAATACAGGAGTCCCGGTACCAGACAGACAGGCCATTATAATACAGGAGTCCCAGTACCAGACAGACAGGCCAATATAATACAGGAGTCCCAGTACCAGACAGACAGGCCAATATAATACAGGAGTCCCAGTACCAGACAGACAGGCCAATATAATTCAGGAGTCCCGGTACCAGACAGACAGGTCAATATAATACAGGAGTCCCGGTACCAGACAGACAGGCCAATATAATACAGGAGTCCCAGTACCAGACAGAGTGATCAGCCACAGACAGACAGGCCATTATAATACAGGAGTCCCGGTACCAGACAGACAGGCCAATATAATACAGGAGTCCCAGTACCAGACAGACAGGCCAATATAATACAGGAGTCCCGGTACCAGACAGACAGGTCAATATAATACAGGAGTCCCGGTACCAGACAGACAGGCCAATATAATACAGGAGTCCCGGTACCAGACAGACAGGCCATTATAATACAGGAGTCCCGGTACCAGACAGAGTGACCAGCCACAGACAGACAGGCCAATATAATACAGGAGTCCCAGTACCAGACAGAGTGACCAGCCACAAATGAACATAAAGCAGATTTATGTGAAAACGCCAGCAAATGGATGAAGGTTGGGGCTAGGGAAAAATAAAGTGTATTACTGCCAACCACTAACTCTCTTTTCTCAATGACACAGGAGCAAGGAGAATGACGAGAGAGGATACAGAGAAATCAATGAATCAAAGAAACACTTTTGCCGTTTTTAAAATGCAACAATATAAACATTTAAAAGTCATAAAGTGCATGCAGGTGATCTAATGCGTAATTAAAATAGCACTTTTAGGGTATTTATTCAGCTTGAAGTAATTTATCAGACTGAATGCGGAGCGGGCAGGAGGATGAGAGAGAGAGAGAATCCCAGACCCCAGCAGGGCTGCCGTGGAGATGAGCCCTAGCAGAGATTTATCGGTGTTCGGGATCCCCAGCAGATAAATCAGCCGGTGAGAAGCCCAGCTGCGACCCCACGCTGAACTAATGACACGCAGGATATCTACACCCGCATCCGAGAGAGAGAGAGAAAAAGATAACAAACGAGAGACAAGTATTTTCTTCCTGTTTACACAATGCTAAGTTTGACCCTTGAGGGAAGCCACAGCTGTTGCGTTATAACAAACTATAATTTCTCCTCCGACACCAACAATAATAGTGTTATGATTGGTAATAGTTAATCGACAGTTGGTAGCTACAGCTTGATCCCAGAGTCGACGGGGTCTGTGTGGAATATATCAGTTCGATCAGTGTTACTTTTAGATGAAATACTTTATCTTTCTCTCTACCTACCTACATAGTATATCCAAATAAAATGCAAACTGTATACTCTTTATTGGTACCCTAGTGGTGAAGTACAGACCAGATCCAGTGCCTCTCTCTCTCTGCTTTAGCCAGTGGAAGTTTGTTTCACTCTGCTCTCTCACTGAGATAAATTAGTGTGTGCCGTGCCAGGCCTCTCTTCTCCTCTCTCCTCTCTCTGTTTATCTCTTCTGTCCGTCTGTGTGTGTGTCCCCGTGTGAGTGAGTGAATTGAATTGAGAGAAAGAGAGTGTATTTCCTCCTTCTCTTTCTCCATGACAACACTCTTTCAAACAATCCCTTTCCCTTCTCTGTATGGGCTTATGCACTTTGTTGTAGCTAATAAATCTGGGAGTATTTATGATCTGCGATCCCTTTTCATTCCCTTTTAATGGCGACATGTTTGTGGGTGAATTAAGACAGTGTTTTCTACACTAGGCTTAGGGCCAGTGTGAGGCCTGTGAATGTTTTTCTGACTACAGCCCCAGACCCCTAGTCTAAGCACTAAATCACAGTCTTTGTCAGGCCGCGCTGAGCTAGTATGCGTCATTGGGGAGTGCAGGAAGCACTGGGCATAATTCTGTCAATCAACGTAATTTACTATTTCGGTAGCTTCGTAATCTCAGCCCCATAAATTAGGCAGACAGAAAGGAATTTGGTTTGAAGGAAGTGTTCATCAGGATTTTGGCCCTGGATGCAGTCCGCTGGCCCTCATCTTCTCCCTAAGTGGTCCCATATTTAGACAGAGAGACACACAGAGAGACAGAGGGGAAGAGAGAGAGAGACAGAGAAAGAGAAAGAGAGAGAAACAGAGAGACACGGAGAGAGAGACACAGAGAGAGAGAGACACAGAGAGAGAGAGACACAGAGAGGGAGAGACAGAGAGGGAGAGACAGAGAGAGAGACACAGAGAGAGACACAGAGAGAGAGAGACACAGATAGAGAGAGAGAGACACAGATAGAGAGAGAGAGAGACACACACAGAGAGAGAGAGAGACAGTGAGAGAGAGGGAGAGAGACAGAGAGAGAGAGAGAGAGACAGAGAGGGAGACAGGGAGAGGGAGAGAGACAGGGAGAGAGACAGGGAGAGAGAGGGAGGGAGCGAGGGAGACAGGGAGAGCGGGAGAGAGAGACAGGGAGAGAGAGACAGGGAGAGAGACAGAGAGAGAGAGAGACAGAGACACACAGAGAGACAGAGAGAGAGACACAGAGACACAGAGAGAGAGACACAGAGAGACAGAGAGAGAGAGAGACACAGAGAGACAGAGAGAGAGAGACACACACAGAGAGAGAGAGAGAGAGAGACACAGAGAGAGAGAGAGAGACACAGAGAGAGAGAGACAGTGAGAGAGAGAGGGAGAGAGACAGAGAGAGGGAGAGAGACAGAGAGAGAGAGAGAGAGACAGAGAGAGAGAGAGAGAGAGAGAGGGAGAGAGACAGAGAGAGAGAGACAGAGCGAGAGAGAGAGAGAGGGAGAGAGAGGGAGAGAGAGAGAGACAGGGAGAGAGAGGGAGAGAGAGGGAAAGAGAGAGAGACAGGGAGAGAGACAGGGAGAGAGAGACAGGGAGAGAGAGGGAGAGAGAGACAGGGAGCGAGAGAGAGAGAGAGAGAGAGAGAGAGAGAGAGAGAGATAGAGACAGGGAGAGAGAGAGAACGATAATGAAAGACAGAGAGAGGGGCAAGGGCATCCACTACATTTGTTGAGCAGATCGTGCACTTGGCTTCTGATCCATGCCATTGAATATACAATCAGGCTTGGCCAGGCATCTCAATGCTAGCTCTGACTCTAGGAGGGCAGTGACTATTTAACATGGACCAGATTATAAGGATGGGCATCTGAAATACATGTCAGTGTTTGAATAATATCATTACATTTTTGGGGATATCCAGATAGTCGAAATACATGTGTTTTTTGTAAATTTGTTCAAACTTGCTTGCTGCGCAGCCTGCATCTCGGGAGAGACTGTACCCACAGCATCAGGGCTGGGGAGAGACTGTGCCCACAGCAGCAGGGCTGGGGAGAGACTGTGCCCACAGCAGCAGGGCTGGGGAGAGACTGTGCCCACAGCAGCAGGGCTGGGGAGAGACTGTGCCCACAGCAGCAGGGCTGGGGAGAGACTGTGCCCACAGCAGCAGGGCTGGGGAGAGACTGTGCCCACAGCAGCAGGGCTGGGGAGAGACTGTGCCCACAGCAGGGCTGGGCAGAGCTGCCCACAGCAGGAGCTGGGGAGAGACTGTGCCCAAAGCAGCAGGGCTGGGGAGAGACTGTACACACAGCAGCAGGGCTGGGGAGAGACTGTACCCACAGCAGCAGGGCTGGGGAGAGACCGTACCCACAGCAGCAGGGCTGGGGTGAGACCGTACCCACAGCAGCAGAGCTGGGGAGAGACTGTGCCCAAAGCAGCAGGGCTGGGGAGAGACTGTACACACAGCAGCAGGGCTGGGGAGAGACTGTACCCACAGCAGCAGGGCTGGGGAGAGACCGTACCCACAGCAGCAGGGCTGGGGTGAGACCGTACCCACAGCAGCAGGGCTGGGGAGAGACTGTGCCCACAGCAGCAGGGCTGGGGAGAGACTGTACCCACACCAGCAGGGCTGGGGAGAGACTGTGCCCACAGCAGCAGGGCTGGGGAGAGACAGGGGCCACAGCAGCAGGGCTGGGGAGAGACAGGGGCCACAGCAGCAGGGCTGGGGAGAGACAGGGGCCACAGCAGCAGGGCTGGGGAGAGACAGGGGCCACAGCAGCAGGGCTGGGGAGAGACTGTACCCACATCAGCAGGGCTGGGGAGAGACAGGGGCCACAGCAGCAGGGCTGGGGAGAGACAGGGGCCACAGCAGCAGGGCTGGGGAGAGACAGGGGCCACAGCAGCAGGGCTGGGGAGAGACTGTACCCACAGCAGCAGGGCTGGGGAGAGACTGTACCCACAGCAGCAGGGCTGGGGAGAGACAGGGGCCACAGCAGCAGGGCTGGGGAGAGACAGGGGCCACAGCAGCAGGGCTGGGGAGAGACAGAGGCCACAGCAGCAGGGCTGGGGAGAGACTGTGCCCACAGCAGCAGGGCTGGGGAGAGACTGTACCCACAGCAGCAGGGCTGGGGAGAGACTGTACCCACAGCAGCAGGGCTGGGGAGAGACTGTGCCCACAGCAGCAGGGCTGGGGAGAGACTGTGCCCACAGCAGCAGGGCTGGGGAGAGACTGTGCACACAGCAGCAGGGCTGGGGAGAGACAGGGGCCACAGCAGCAGGGCTGGGGAGAGACTGTGCCAACAGCAGCAGGGCTGGGGAGAGACAGGGGCCACAGCAGCAGGGCTGGAGAGAGACTGTACCCACAGCAGCAGGGCTGGGGAGAGACTGTACCCACAGCAGCAGGGCTGGGGAGAGACTGTACCCACAGCAGCAGGGCTGGAGAGAGACTGTACCCACAGCAGCAGGGCTGGGGAGAGACAGGGGCCACAGCAGCAGGGCTGGGGAGAGACAGAGGCCACAGCAGCAGGGCTGGGGAGAGACAGGGGCCACAGCAGCAGGGCTGGGGAGAGACAGAGGCCACAGCAGCAGGGCTGGGGAGAGACAGAGACCACAGCAGCAGGGCTGGGGAGAGACAGAGACCACAGCAGCAGGGCTGGGGAGAGACTGTACCCACAGCAGCAGGGCTGGGGAGAGACTGTACCCACAGCAGCAGGGCTGGGGAGAGACAGGGGCCACAGCAGCAGGGCTGGGGAGAGACTGTACCCACAGCAGCAGGGCTGGGGAGAGACTGTACCCACAGCAGCAGGGCTGGGGAGAGACAGGGGCCACAGCAGCAGGGCTGGGGAGAGACTGTACCCACAGCAGCAGGGCTGGGGAGAGACTGTACCCACAGCAGCAGGGCTGGGGAGAGACTGTACCCACAGCAGCAGGGCTGGGGAGAGACAGGGGCCACAGCAGCAGGGCTGGGGAGAGACTGTACCCACAGCAGCAGGGCTGGGGAGAGACTGTACCCACAGCAGCAGGGCTGGGGAGAGACAGGGGCCACAGCAGCAGGGCTGGGGAGAGACAGGGGCCACAGCAGCAGGGCTGGGGAGAGACAGGCCACAGCAGCAGGGCTGGGGAGAGACTGTGCCCACAGCAGCAGGGCTGGGGAGAGACAGGGGCCACAGCAGCAGGGCTGGGGAGAGACAGGGGCCACAGCAGCAGGGCTGGGGCCACAGCAGCAGGGCAGAGGCCACAGCAGCAGGGCTGGGGAGACTGTGCCCACAGCAGCAGGGCTGGGGAGACTGAGGCCACAGCAGCAGGGCTGGGGAGAGATCCACAGCAGCAGGGCTGGGGAGACAGCAGCAGGGCTGGGGAGAGACAGGGGCCACAGCAGCAGGGCTGGGGAGAGACAGGGGCCACAGCAGCAGGGCTGGGGAGAGACAGGGGCCACAGCAGCAGGGCTGGGGAGAGACAGAGGCCACAGCAGCAGGGCTGGGAGAGACTGTGCCACAGCAGCAGGGCTGGGGAGAGACTGTACCCACAGCAGCAGGGCTGGGGAGAGACAGAGGCCACAGCAGCAGGGCTGGGGAGAGACTGTGCCCACAGCAGCAGGGCTGGGGAGAGACTGTACCCACAGCAGCAGGGCTGGGGAGAGACAGAGGCCACAGCAGCAGGGCTGGGGAGAGACAGAGGCCACAGCAGCAGGGCTGGGGAGAGACAGGGGCCACAGCAGCAGGGCTGGGGAGAGACAGGGGCCACAGCAGCAGGGCTGGGGAGAGACTGTGCCCACAGCAGCAGGGCTGGGGAGAGACAGGGGCCACAGCAGCAGGGCTGGGGAGAGACTGTGCCCACAGCAGCAGGGCTGGGGAGAGACTGTACCCACAGCAGCAGGGCTGGGGAGAGACAGAGGCCACAGCAGCAGGGCTGGGGAGAGACTGTGCCCACAGCAGCAGGGCTGGGGAGAGACTGTATCCACAGCAGCAGGGCTGGGGAGAGACAGAGGCCACAGCAGCAGGGCTGGGGAGAGACAGGGGCCACAGCAGCAGGGCTGGGGAGAGACAGGGGCCACAGCAGCAGGGCTGGGGAGAGACTGTGCCCACAGCAGCAGGGCTGGGGAGAGACAGGGGCCACAGCAGCAGGGCTGGGGAGAGACAGAGGCCACAGCAGCAGGGCTGGGGAGAGACTGTACCCACAGCAGCAGGGCTGGGGAGAGACAGAGGCCACAGCAGCAGGGCTGGGGAGAGACAGAGGCCACAGCAGCAGGGCTGGGGAGAGACAGAGGCCACAGCAGCAGGGCTGGGGAGAGACAGAGGCCACAGCAGCAGGGCTGGGGAGAGACAGAGGCCACAGCAGCAGGGCTGGGGAGAGACTGTACCCACAGCAGCAGGGCTGGGGAGAGACAGAGGCCACAGCAGCAGGGCTGGGGAGAGACAGAGGCATGCCATGGTACTTGAACAACAAATCCTCCCATTGTACCTCATTAAACAGTACAAAAGCGGTTATGCCATGGTACTTCAAATGATATCTTCCCATTGTACCTCAGTACTAAGTACTAACAGTATCAGCTGGTATGCGTCGGGAACTAAAAGAGATGCCCAAACCCAGCTTGTCAATTAGGTCTTTAAACATGCATGCAACATACGTGCAGAATTACCAACTGATAAATTGGTTTACAATTTCCATCATAGTCATAAAATCCAAAACATTCCTCTTTTAGGGGTTATTGACTCCTGTTAGAAATGTAAAAGCCAGCAACCCCGAAAATGTTTACAAAGCTTTTGCAATACAGACAAATATTTAGAAGGGCCCTTTTTGTATTACGTGTAATGATAATAATGAGTCTTTGGCACCCAATGGTCTTGCCAGTCAGTGTTTGGAGTGGATGTGTCTCAAATGGCATCCTATTCCCGATGTACACTGAGTGTACAAAACATTAGGAACACCTTGCGCCCTCAGAACAGCTTCAATTCGTCAGGGCATGGACTCTACAAGGTGTCGAAAGCGTTTCACAGGGATGCTGGCCCATGTTGACTCCAATGCTTCCCACAGTTCTGTCAAGTTGGCTGGATGTCCTTTGGGTGGTGGATCATTCTTGATAAACACGGGAAACTGTTGAGCGTGAAAAACCCATCAGCGTTGCAGGTCTTGACACAAACCGGTGCGCCTGGCACCTACTACCATACCCCGTTCGAGGGCACTTAAATATTTTGTCTTGCCCATTCACCCTCTGAATAGCACACATACAATCCATGTCTCAACTGTCTCAAAGCTTCAAAATCCTTCTTTAACCTGCAGCCTCCCCTTCATCTACACTGATTGAAGTGGATTTAACAAGTGACATCAATAAGGGATCATAGCTTTCACCTGGATTCACCTGGTCAGTCTATGTCATGGAAAGACACGGTGTTCCTAATGTTTTGTAAACTCAGTGCACATATGATCCATAGGGCTCTGGTCAAAAGTAGTGCACTATATAGGGGATAGGAGGCCACTTGGGACGTATCCTGGGGGCCTCCTCTCCTCTGTGGGTTGGACTACCAAAGGCAGCACACAGTTTTCAAGATGCTCACACACTGGATACGACTGTGTTTAGCTTAAAAGGAAACAGAGTACCTTTTCAACAGGCTGAATATGCATATCGAGCCACTGCTCGCCTGATATGTAAACAATGTGCTCTGTCTGATGCAGCCGCTGACTGTGGTAGCTGGGGAGAGCTATTCATTTCATGCTCCCTATAGAGGGGTAGTTTAGCATTAGACAAAGGGAGAGGGGCCTGAAAGAGACATCTAAAAAGCCCACGAGATATAATGGAATTACATATACATCCTTGATCACACAGACGCTCACACTCTCTCCTCTCTCTCTCTCAAACACACACACATTCCCGTACGTTTGAGTATGATAGCTCCCCTTGTTCGCTTTCAGGGGTTTCATATCAGTGTTTTTTTATCTAGGCACTGCAATTTGCAGCCTAGCTGGAAGGCAGCTCCTCCTGATCGGTTAATTGCAGGGTATTTAAGCTAAAAGATTAACATAAAACCCTTTAGACACAAGCTAATAGTTTATGATAATTGGTACATGGCCTTTGTCTGTCTATCATTACATTGCTTCTAGCAGTAATGTTATCAAGAGGCTGTAAAATATCATTTAAACAAGTTCCCTTGCAGATAATTGATACCAGAGTCTGTATTATTAAATTGAGCCGCAATGGCATCATTAACAATCCGGCCCGCTAAACTATAATTAAAGTATTCTATTTTATTAACCTATTCATTAAGCTGTGCAAATGATGAGTCAGAAGGTTTGCTCTGAAGATATACAGCCAGCCATAGCCATTAGAAGCTCTCTCTTCCTCTGTATTAGAGACTGATTACAGCATTTCAATTAGCAGGTAGCCACAGCGTTAACATGCTACTACCCAGAGAGCAATGCCACACAGGCAGAAAGACTCATGGAGAGACAGGGAAAATTCTGAGTTTCAACACTTGTCCCATTTAATTGGGTTTAAGGGTTTAACCTGGTTTTGAACCCCCTCTAGATGAGATGAAGGACTCTGGATCTATAGAAGGGGGAAAGATAACAATCCCAGTCAGATGAGTTTATCTGATTGGGAGATTGAAATATGTCATATGGACTGGCCACATGGATGTGCAAAATGCATGGTCTCCTTTTACAGATAGTGATTGGGCTAGATAAGAGCTAGTGAGCAGACTAGGGGGTTGTTGGTTCAGTACGATGACTGAACAACGTCACATGGATCATTAGGCACCAAATGGAAGTAAATGGGCTTAAACATGGAGGGACTACATCGATTTAAAATAAGCAATGTTTATCTTCCTTTTCTGTTGCAAAACATTTTTAAATGTTTTCCATAGAGTGCCCTAATGAACACGACCCAGGTGTGGCTGAAACAGCTGATCTCTCAGCCAAACCCACTGTCTGAGTCCCATAGATCTCCTTCAAAAGTAGTGCACTATCTAGGGAATAGGGTGCCATTTGGGACGCACAGGCTGACTCCAACACATTCATCACTTCAAGAATAACACAACAACTCCTCTCACCAACGTAGATCAACGCGACGTTC
The DNA here is from genome assembly GCF_034236695.1 of Oncorhynchus nerka. Classification (NCBI taxonomy): domain Eukaryota; kingdom Metazoa; phylum Chordata; class Actinopteri; order Salmoniformes; family Salmonidae; genus Oncorhynchus; species Oncorhynchus nerka. The sequence goes on from NC_088405.1 coordinate 18,251,410, forward strand.
ATGTCCAATACCTGGCATGCCTGGAGCACAGCTTACTGACTGCTGATTGGTCTGGCCTGCCGCTACCACGACCAACAGATACAAAGAAGAAAAGAAAATGTTCCAAAACAATTTGCTTCAAAATTAGACAGGTCTGTTTCTGTTGTTCTCAATGAGAGAGCCATAACGATGTTAGACTAATGTAGTGACAGATAGAACAGGACTGAGAGAGACCGTGACATTCGCATGAGAAACGACTCAATGAGCAGCCGTTCAACTGTGTAGGTCTCTGTAGGCCCTGAAACAATATTCTGGACACACAATCTCACAACCCCACCAGGCCTGACATCACAATAATGTAAACCCAATATAAAACACAAACATAACACACATAGACCAATACAGACACACATAACACACATAGACCAATACAGACACACATAGACCCATACAGCACATAGACCAATACAGACACACATACAGACACACACATAACACACATAGACCCATACAGACACACATAACACACATAGACCCATACAGCACATAGACCCATACAGACACACATAACACACATAGACCCATACAGACACACATAACACACATAGACCCATACAGCACATAGACCCATACAGACACACATAACACACATAGACCCATACAGACACACATAACACACATAGACCCATACAGACACACATAACACACATAGACCAATACAGACACACATAGACCCATACAGCACATAGACCCATACAGACACCCATACAGACACACACATAACACACATAGACCCATACAGACACACATAACACACATAGACCCATACAGACCCATAGACCCATACAGCACATAGACCCATACAGACACACATAACACACATAGACCCATACAGACACACATAACACACATAGACCCATACAGACACACATAACACACATAGACCCATACAGACACACATAACACACATAGACCCATACAGCACATAGACCCATACAGACACACATAACACACATATACCCATACAGCACATAGACCCATACAGACACACATAACACACATACAGTGGGGAGAACAAGTATTTGATACCCTGCCGATTTTGCAGGTTTTCCTACTTACAAAGCATGTAGAGTCTGTAATCTGTAGTCTGTCATTTTTATCATAGGTACACTTCAACTGTGAGAGACGGAATCTAAATTTTTTTTAAAGTAATTCATTTGCATTTTATTGCATGACATAAGTATTTCATGCATCAGAAAAGCAGAACTTCATATTTGGTACAGAAACCTTTGTTTGCAATTACAGAGATCATATGTTTCCTGTAGTTCTTGACCAGGTTTGCACACACTGCAGCAGGGATTTTGGCCCACTCCTCCATACAGACCTTCTCCTTCAGGTTTCGGGGCTGTCGCTGGGCAATACGGACTTTCAGCTCCCTCCAAAGATTGTCTATTGGGTTCAGGTCTGGAGACTGGCTAGGCCACTCCACGACCTTGAGATGCTTCTTACGGAGCCACTCCTTAGTTGCACTGGCTGTGTGTTTCGGGTCATTGTCATGCTGGAAGACCCAACCACGACCCATCTTCAATGCTCTTACTGAGGGAAGGAGGTTGTTGGCCACGATCTCGCGATACATGGCCCCATCCATCCTCCCCTCAATACGGTGCAGTCGTACTGTCCCCTTTGCAGAAAATCATCCCCAAAGAATTATGTTTCCACCTCCATGCTTCACGGTTGGGATGGTGTTCTTGGGGTTGTACTCATCCTTCTTCTTCCTCCAAACACGGCGAGTGGAGTTTAGACCAAAAAGCTCTATTTTTGTCTCATCAGACCTTCTCCCATTCCTCCTCTGGATCATCCAGATGGTCATTGGCAAACTTCAGACGGGCCTGGACATGCGCTGGCTTGAGCAGGGGGACCTTGCGTGCGCTGCAGGATTTTAATCCATGACGGCATAGTGTGTTACTAATGGTTTTCTTTGAGACTGTGGTCCCAGCTCTCTTCAGGTCATTAACCTCTTGGAACACTAGGGGCAGTATTTCATTTTCGGATGAAAAAATGTTCCCGTTTAATAAAATATATTTTGTCACGAAAAGATGCTCGGCTGGACTAATACCTGGACTAATACATGGGGTAAAAACTGGACTAATACCTGAACTAATACCTGGACTAATACATGGGGTAAAACCTGGACTAATACCTGAACTAATACCTGGACTAATACATGGGGTAAAACCTGGACTAATACATGGGGTAAAACCTGGACTAATACATGGGTAAAACCTGGACTACTACCTGGACTAATACATGGGTTAAAACCTGGACTAATACCTGAACTAGTACCTGGACTAATACATGGGGTAAAACCTGGATTAATACCTGAACTAATACCTGGGGTAAAACCTGAACTAATACCTGGACTAATACCTGGGGTAAAACCTGGATTAATACCTGGACTAATACCTGGATTAATACCTGGACTAATACCTGTATTAATACCTGGACTAATACCTGTATTAATACCTGGACTAATAACTGGGGTAAAACGTGGACTAATACCTGGATTAATACCTGGACTAATACCTGAACTAATACCATGACTAATACCTGGGGTAAAACCTGAACTAATACCTGGATTAATACCTGGAGTAAAACCTGGGGTAAAACCTGAATTAATACCTGGACTAATACCTGGGCTAAAACCTGGACTAATACATGGGGTAAAACCTGGATTAATACCTGGACTAATACCTGGATTAATACCTGGGGTAAAACCTGGACTAATACCTGGATTAATACCTGGGGTAATACCTGAACTAATACCTGGATTAATACCTGGGGTAAAACCTGGACTAATAACTGGACTAATACCTGGACTAATACCTGAACTAATACATGGGGTAAAACCTGGACTAATAACCTGAACTAATACCTGGACTAATACCTGTGGTAAAACCTGGACTAATACCTGAATTAATACCTGGACTAATACCTGGGGTAAAACCTGAACTAATACCTGCGGTAAAACCTGGACTAATACCTGGACTAATACCTGGATTAATACCTGGACTAATACCTGGGGTAAAACCTGGACTAATACCTGGACTAATACCTGGATTAATACCTGGGTTAAAACCTGGGGTAAACCTGGACTAATACCTGGATTAATACCTGGGGTAAAACCTAGGGTAAAATGTGGATTAATACCTGGACTAATACCTGGATTAATTCCTGGACTAATACCTGGGGTAAACCCTGGGCTAAAACCTGGACTAATACCTGGACTAATACCGGGATAAAACCTGAACTAATACCTGGATTAATACCAGGAGTAAAACCTGGGGTAAAACCTCGATTAATACCTGGATTAATACCTGGACTAATACCTGGGGTAAAACCTGGATTAATACCTGGACTAATACCTGGATTAATATATGGGGTAAAACCTGGGCTAAAACCTGGACTAATACCTGGGGTAAAACCTGGATTAATACCTGGAGTAAAACCTTGATTAATACCTGGACAAATACCTGGGGTAAAACCTGGGCTAAAACCTGGACTAATACATGGGGTATAACCTGGATTAATACCTGGACTAATACCTGGATTAATACCTGGGGTAATACCTGGACTAATAACCTGAACTAATACCTGGGGTAAAACCTGGACTAATACCTGGACTAATACCTGAACTAATACATGGGGTAAAACCTGGACTAATAACCTGAACTAATACCTGGACTAATACCAGTGGTAAAACCTGGACTAATACCTGGATTAATACCTGGACTAATACCTGGGGTAAAACCTGAACTAATACCTGCGGTAAAACCTGAACTAATACCTGGACTAATACCTGGATTAATACCTGGACTAATACCTGGGGTAAAACCTGGACTAATACCTGGGGTAAAACCTGGACTAATACCTGGATTAATACCTGAACTAATACCTGGATTAATACCTGGGTTAAAACCTGGGGTAAACCTGGACTAATACCTGGATTAATACCTGGGGTAAAACCTAGGGTAAAATGTGGATTAATACCTGGACTAATACCTGGATTAATTCCTGGACTAATACCTGGGGTAAAACCTGGGCTAAAACCTGGACTAATACCTGGACTAATACCGGGATAAAACCTGAACTAATACCTGGATTAATACCTGGAGTAAAACCTGGGGTAAAACCTTGATTAATACCTGGATTAATACCTGGACTAATACCTGGTGTAAAACCTGGATTAATACCTGGACTAATACCTGGATTAATATATGGGGTAAAACCTGGGCTAAAACCTGGACTAATACCTGGGGTAAAACCTGGATTAATACCTGGACTAATACCTGGAGTAAAACCTCGATTAATACCTGGATTAATATCTGGATTAATACCTGGGGTAAAACCTGGACTAATACCTGGATTAATACCTGGGGTAAAACATGGACTAATACCTGGACTAATACCTGGATTAATACCTGAACTAATACATGGGGTAAAACCTGGACTAATACCTGTGGTAAAACCTGGACTAATACGTGGATTAATACCTGGATTAATTCCTGGACTAATATCTGGGGTAAAACCTGGGCTAAAACCTGGACTAATACCTGGACTAATAACTGGACTAATACCTGGACTAATACCTGAACTAATACCTGGATTAATACCTGGGGTAAACCTGGACTAATAGCTGGATTAATACCTGGGGTAAAACCAGGACTAATACCTGAACTAATACCTGGACTAATACCTGGACTAAAACCAGGACTAATACCTGGGGTAATACTGGGACTAATACCTGAACTAATACCTGGACTAATACCTGAACTAATACCTGGACTAATACCTGGGGTAATACCGGGACTAATACCTGGACTAATACCTGGACTATTACCTGGGGTAAAACCTGGACTAATACCTTAACTAATACCTGGACTAATACTTGGGGTAATACCGGGACTAATACCTGGGGTAAACAGGGATAACCCTAACCTTAGGGGCGGCAGGGTAGCCTAGTGGTTAGAGCGTTGGACTAGTAACCGGAAGGTTGCAAGTTCAAATCACCGAGCTGACAAGGTACAAATCTGTTGTTCTGCCCCTGAACAAGGCAGTTAACCCACTGTTCCTAGGCTGTCATTGAAAATAAGAATTTGTTCTTAACTGACTTGCCTAGTTAAATAAAGGTAAAAAAAATATATATATGTATTCTAACTCTATTTCTAACCTGAACCCTTATCCTAACACTAAACCTAGTTCTAACCTTAACCATTATGCTTTACCATAACCCTTATTCAAACCCTAACCTTAGAAAGCAGTTGCTTATCAACAGATAGTTTGTTGATTATATGACCATCTGTAGACCCATTGATCTTGTGTGTCTGAGCACTAAAGTCCATCTATCTATCTCTATGGTCTATGTGTGGCAGGGGCCAGCAGCGGGAGGTCCCTTCACTGGGTTTTACAGTATCTGTAGCCTGACATGACAATCTGTATCACAGGAACATCTGGAGCTCCTCCTCAAGCACAGTCTCATCGTCTCCAGGCAAACAATTCCCAGAACACACCAGAGCAGACTACCAAGATGGCCGCCAACCCCTGACCTCAGGGCAGGCATAGCGGACTGAAAGTGGTCTATCAAAGCCACAGTGTTTTCTCTGAGTAGAGACACTGAGGAGAGCAGTTGTGCGTAATTACTGTGACACAAAGCATCTGCTAGAGAAGAGGGGTAGTTCTTCTCTCTGCTAATCGGACGGTGAGTTGACGCCGTCACTCTATGCCTCGTGGTTGAAAAACAACGCTGTTAAGACAAAGGATAAACACCCATCAGTCACAGGCTGTTTGTACAAATGTATTATTTAGTATTATTTGTTATAAATGATACATCTCATTACAGGTCTTCCAGAGATCAGACAGAAGGATTATGTCGAACTGCGTAGGTTAAAAGACTAATAATACAACACATCAATTGTAAAGTGTGTCTTGAGGAATTAGCAACAAGAAAATGTACCAGAATGAATCTATTTATCCAGCTCATTCCTTCAACAGTGTACAAAGTTTTGCTGATTGAAATCTCATTTCTGTGTAAAGAAAAGTAGCAGTTAGGTAGGTTGTTCTGTTGTGTGTTGAGCTAACAGTCTGGCACCCTGCCGTCACCAGACCAATAGAGGGCCTCTAGTAATTCCCCTCTCAGCCTGTGCTTCACTTCAAAGAGAAGGCACAGGGGCAGAGTACTCCCCCCAAACACACCCTTATGTAGCACACAGCTGACCCCTCTGTGTGTGTGTGTGTGTGTGTGTGTGTGTGTGTGTGTGTGTGTGTGTGTGTGTGTGTGTGTGTGTGTGGCTACTCTCTCCTTTAAATTTCGCTCTGTCGCTTTCCTGATATGAAAACAGGACAAACACAGGAAGGAAGGAACACTGATTCATTTGAGTCAATCACCTGTGAGACAGGAGGTAAAACTGCATTGGGACCTCTCAATATCTGACAACCCACCGAGCTATTAGTCACAACAACAGATAATCAGAGATGGAGAAAGGAAGAAAGATGGAGGGAGAGAGAGAGATTGAGAAAGATGGCAAGAGAGAGAGATAGAGAATGGAGAGAGAGGATGTGAAAGATGGAAAGATGGAGGGAAAGAAAAGCATTAACAGAGAGAGAGAGAGCTAGAGAGAGAGAGCTAGAGAGAGAGACACAGAGAGTGAGACACAGAGAGTGAGACACACAGAGACACACAGAGAGAGAGAGAGAGCTAGAGAGAGAGACACGGAGAGTGAGACACACAGAGAGAGACACACACACAGAGAGAGACAGAAAGAGAGAGTAGAGACACAAAGACACACAGAGGGAGAGAGACAGAGAGAGAGCGAGAGAGAAATCCCTTGTTTTCCAGCTGAAGGGATAGAGGGAGAGAGAAAATGATGCTAGCCAGAGATTATGCAGGACAATTATGCTTCCTACCGCAAACCTCCTGAAAAGAGCGGCTTTTAGGAGAGCCCTGATCACTTCCAATTAACGCACATTTCCTGACATCCTGTAATAGCTAAAGTAACGCTCTTAAACACTCCAGCCCTCCTCCCCTCCCCTCTCTCTGCCCCACTCTTCCCTCTTCCTCCCCCTCTCTCTCCCTGCCTCCTTCTACTCCCCCTCTGTCTCTCGCTCCCCCTCTCTTCCTCCTATCCCCCACCTTCTCACTCTCTGCCCCTAGCCATATTGAGAGTCACATTCTACTGACAGGCAGTAGGATATAGTGTTAGCTGACAATCCCAACAGAGTCTAGACTGCAACTTGTTGCTAGGCTGCCAAATAGCGCATGTACTAGCAGTTGCTTGACAAGGAAGCTGTTTGTAGCGATAGAATTGAATGCTTCTTTTGTGTCATCTGAACGTTGAATTAGCGTTGTTTGTTTGTTGTGTGGAGACCTCAGGGATCGTAGTGAATGTCAATGGTTTTAAGAGGGGCACTTTTGGCCCCAATCGATAGGAAAGTCAACATAGCAGATACATACTGTAGTAAACACATGTATTATAAACCATTTGGAGAGGGTGGCTTTTACATTACTCTGGCCCATAGATATTTCTGCAGCAGAAAAAAAACATTTGAATAATTTGTCATTTCTGTACTGTTTTGGCTATATGTGAGTGTTAATATTATTGCATTGAAATAGCTGTGTGTGTGTGTGTGTGTGTATAATATGCTGTATAATATATAATGGATGATATAATATGCTAGCTATTAGCTCTCATACTGTAACTAACCCTAGTGACTGCAACAACAGAGGAGACGGATGGTTGGGTGGAGAGTGGAGACGAGAGGTAGTGGGTGTCTTTGCACGGCAGAACGGTGTGTGAGGAGAGAAATGTTGGTGTGTTTCAAACACTGTGGGTTTTGCTCTATGCCTCCTCCTGTGCCCTTATGGTCTGCAACTGGAAAGACTGGGAGGGTCAACAAGGTAAAGGGGGATGACTGGGGGAGGCCTTTCTATCCCTTCTCTTCTCTATCCCTTCCTATTACCGTGCTCTACTCTGTCACTCACTCAGGTGTGTCTTCATCTGCTGACAGCACCTCAGTACTGAAAATTATCTTTTTAAATTATAGCTGTTACCTTAGCAACATATACTCTCTCTAGGACAGGTCTGGGTAATTATTTTCCATGGAGGACCACATTAGAATATATTTTTGCCATCGAGGGCCAGAATCCTATTTCAGGATTATACATCAAGTGACTGTTGACAGATACATCTACTGTAAATCACATCCAGATATACTTATTTTACTGTTTTAACATGCACAGAAATAAACCACATCCATGTTCTCCTTTTGGTAGGTATTTTCATTATTCAACATGCAATGAACTACACAGAGGGAAAAGTACACTGTGCATTCAGCACCACGGACAGAACTCTTGTTAACGGGTATGCACAAAAACACAAGAAAGAGAGAGAGCTCAACATTACATTTAAACTACTCAATCAATGTGAGGACTGAAGACTCTGATGGGCATTTACTACAGCAGTGAAGTCAGGTGTAGTATCTGACGTCGCTATATGTGCAGGATTGCTGAGAGGTGAGAGTCAGTAAGAGATTATTTGTGCCTTGACTTTCATCACTGAAAATGTCTGTTCACATACATAGGTTGAGCCAAACAGTGCAAACATCTTCTGAGCATGACTCCTAATCTTTGGAAAGTTTCTCATCTCATGTTTGTGTGGTATGGGAGATCTGCATGACCCAACTCTGTCTCTTCCAACAGTGAGATCTGGCTTCAGCTCAGCTACTTGATCTTGTATCCTTTTCAAGAGGCCAATGTTTTTTCCTGTCTAGTTTGGGCACCATCAGTGGTCACACTGGATAACTTTTCACAACTCAGTCCCAGCTCTGCCACACACTTATTAACCTCCAACAATAAATATTTCACTGTGGTTGTGCTTTTCATTGACTGCACTGAAGCAAGCTCCAAGCTCCTCAGGGGTTATGACCTCGTCAGAATATCAACAACTACACCGGGTCACGTGCGTCACTGCTCTCATCCAGGGCCAAGGAGAAATAGGTGAAATCCTTTACCTCGTCTTTCAACTCTTATTCCATATTCTCCACGATGTCTTCAACACGCTGTGTCACTGTTTGTTCTTTCAACTCTTATTCCATATTCTCCACGATGTCTTCAACATGCTGGTTCACTGTTTGTTCTTTCAACTCTTATTCCATATTCTCCACGATGTCTTCAACACGCTGTGTCACTGTTTGTTCTTTCAACTCTTATTCCATATTCTCTGCGATGTCTTCAACACGCTGGTTCACTGTTTGTTCTTTCAACTCTTATTCCATATTCTCCACGATGTCTTCAACACGCTGTGTCACTGTTTGTTCTTTCAACTCTTATTCCATATTCTCTGCGATGTCTTCAACACGCTGGTTCACTGTTTGTTCTTTCAACTCTTATTCCATATTCTCCACGATGTCTTCAACACGCTGGTTCACTGTTTGTTCTTTCAACTCTTATTCCATATTCTCCACGATGTCTTCAACACGCTGGTTCACTGTTTGTTCTTTCAACTCTTATTCCATATTCTCCACGATGTCTTCAACACGCTGGTTCACTGTTTGTTCTTTCAACTCTTATTCCATATTCTCCACGACTGTTTGTTCTTCAACACGCTGTGTCACTGTTTGTTCTTTCAACTCTTATTCCATATTCTCCACGATGTCTTCAACACGCTGGTTCACTGTTTGTTCTTTCAACTCTTATTCCATATTCTCCACGATGTCTTCAACACGCTGTGTCACTGTTTGTTCTTTCAACTCTTATTCCATATTCTCCACGTTCACTGTTTGTTCTTTCAACTCTTACGCTGTGTCACTGTTTGTTCTTTCAACTCTTATTCCATATTCTCCACGATGTCTTCAACACGCTGGTTCACTGTTTGCTCTTATTCTTTCAACTTCTGGTTCACTGTTTGTTCTTTCAACTCTTATTCCATATTCTCCACGATGTCTTCAACACGCTGGTTCACTGTTTGTTCTTTCAACTCTTATTCCATATTCTCCACGATGTCTTCAACACGCTGTGTCACTGTTTGTTCTTTCAACTCTTATTCCATATTCTCGCGATGTCTTCAACACGCTGGTTCACTGTTTGTTCTTTCAACTCTTATTCCATATTCTCCACGATGTCTTCAACACGCTGTGTTCACTGTTTGTTCTTTCAACTCTTATTCCATATTCTCTGGTTCACTGTTTGTTCTTTCAACTCTTCATACACGCAACACGTGTCACTGTTTGTTCTTTCAACTCTTATTCCATATTCTCTGCGATGTCTTCAACACGCTGGTTCACTGTTTGTTCTTTCAACTCTTATTCCATATTCTCACGATGTCTTCAACACGCTGGTTCACTGTTTGTTCTTTCAACTCTTATTCCATATTCTCGATGTCTTCACACGCGTCACTGTTTGTTCTTCAACATACGCTGGTTCACTGTTTGTTCTTTCAACTCTTATTCCATATTCTCCACGATGTCTTCAACACGCTGGTTCACTGTTTGTTCTTTCAACTCTTATTCCATATTCTCCACGATGTCTTCAACACGCTGGTTCACTGTTTGTTCTTTCAACTCTTATTCCATATTCTCCACGATGTCTTCAACACGCTGGTTCACTGTTTGTTCTTTCAACTCTTATTCCATATTCTCCACGATGTCTTCAACACGCTGTGTCACTGTTTGTTCTTTCAACTCTTATTCCATATTCTCCACGATGTCTTCAACACGCTGGTTCACTGTTTGTTCTTTCAACTCTTATTCCATATTCTCCACACGCGACTGTTTGTCTTCAACACGCTGGTTCACTGTTTGTTCTTTCAACTCTTATTCCATATTCTCCACGATGTCTTCAACACGCTGTGTCACTGTTTGTTCACTGTTGTTCTTTCAACTCTTATTCCATATTCTCTCACGCTGGTTCACTGTTTGTTCTTTCAACTCTTATTCCATATTCTCTGCGATGTCTTCAACACGCTGGTTCACTGTTTGTTCTTTCAACTCTTATTCCATATTCTCTGCGATGTCTTCAACACGCTGGTTCACTGTTTGTTCTTTCAACTCTTATTCCATATTCTCCGCGATGTCTTCACTCTTATTCCATATTCTCCGCGATGTCTTCAACACGCTGGTTCACTGTTTGTTCTTTCAACTCTTATTCCATATTCTCCACGATGTCTTCAACACGCTGGTTCACTGTTTGTTCTTTCAACTCTTATTCCATATTCTCTGCGATGTCTTCAACACGCTGTGTCACTGTTTGTTCTTTCAACTCTTATTCCATATTCTCTGCGATGTCTTCAACACGCTGGTTCACTGTTTGTTCTTTCAACTCTTATTCCATATTCTCTGCGATGTCTTCAACACGCTGGTTCACTGTTTGTTCTTTCAACTCTTATTCCATATTCTCCACGATGTCTTCAACACGCTGGTTCACTGTTTGTTCTTTCAACTCTTATTCCATATAAGCTTCCCGCGTTCAATTTTCAACTCTTATTCCATATTCTCCACGATGTCTTCAACACGCTGGTTCACTGTTTGTTCTTTCAACTCTTATTCCATATTCTCCACGATGTCTTCAACACGCTGTGTCACTGTTTGTTCTTTCAACTCTTATTCCATATTCTCCACGATGTCTTCAACACGCTGTGTCACTGTTTGTCTTGACAGGGAAACATTTTCAAATAGCTCTTTCTTGTCGGAGTATTGCTGCAGAGTCAAACACTCTTTAATGAATTCACACTCAGTACATACAGTTGAAGTGGGAAGTTTACATACACTTAGGTTGGAGTCATTAAAACTCTTTTTCAACCGCTCCACAAACTTCTTGTTAACAAACTATCGTTTTGGCAAGTCGGTTAGGACATCTACTGTGTGCATGAAGTCATTTTTCCAACAATTGTTTACAGACTATTTCACTTATAATTCACTGTATCACATTTCCAGTGGGTCAGAAGTTTACATACACTAAGTTGACTGTGCCTTTAAACAGCTTGGAAAATTCAGAAAATGATGTCATGGCTTTAAAGCTTCTGATAGGCAAATTTACATAATTTGAGTCAATTGGAGGTGTACCTGTGGATGTACTTCAAACTCAGTGCCTCTTTGCTTGACATCATGGGAAAATCAAAAGAAATCAGCCCAAAAATTGTAGACCTCCACAAGTCTGGTTCATCCTTGGGAGCAATTTCCAAATTCCTGAAGATGCCACATTCATCTGTTCATGTCACGTTCTGACCTTTATTTCCTTTGTTTTGTATTTATTTAGTATGGTCAGGGCGTGAGTTGGGTGGGCAGTCTATGTTTGATTTTCTATGATTTGGGATTTCTATGTTTCGGCCTAGTATGGTTCTCAATCAGAGGCAGGTGTCATTAGTTGTCTCTGATTGAGAATCATACTTAGGTAGCCTGGGTTGCACTGTTTGTTTGTGGGTGATTGTCTATGTTAGTGGCTTGTGTCAGCACAGGTCTCATTGGTAGCTTCACGGTCGTCATTGGTTTAGTTACTCTTTTGTATAGTGTTTCAGTGTTCTCTTTATTAAAATTCACTATGAACACATACCACGCCGCATATTGGTCCTCTGATCCTTCTCGCCTCTCCTCTTCAGATGAAGAGGAGGAAGACCGTGACAGTTCAAACAATAGTACGCAAGTATAAACGCCATGGGACCACGCAGCCGTCATACCGCTCAGGAAGGAGACGCGTTCTGTCTCCTAGAGATGAATGTGCAAATCAATCCCAGAACCACAGCAAAGGTCCTTGTGAAGATGCTGGAGGAAACACGTACAAAAGTATCTATATGACCCCAAGCATACTTCCAAAGTTGTGGAAAACAAAGTCAAGGTATTGGAGTGGCCATCACAAAGCCCTGACCTCAATCCTATTGAACATTTGTGGGCAGAACTGAAAAACCATGTGTGAGCAAGGAGGCCTACAAACCTGACTCAGGTTTGCTGCTTTTGCAACTGAGAAAGCAACTCTTTCTATGCACTTGCCCTCTGCTTAGAAGACATATTCCTATATTTCTCTGCATGCTTTGTCTGGAAGTGTTGGGACAAGTTGTAGTCTATCAAGACAGCGATGCTCTCTTTGCACACTAAGCACACAGCTTTCCCTGACACCTCAAAAAATAAATATTTCGATGTCTGCTCTTGCTGGAACACCCAACATTCATTGTCTACTTTCCTTTTGTTATACAATTTTGAAAAACTAATTTCTGCGCAATTTCTAGCTCGCTACTATTTGTAACTGTGAGGTGTGTGTTCATCCTGTCAGTCACTATCTGTCCTTGTGCAGTTGTTATTTATACGTGCCTTCATAATAAATGTTCCACAAGCGGCGGCATTACACAAAGGCCAGTACTCATTGGGCTTTTCATTTGAATAACAAATATGTTTTTTCAAAACTTTACTATCGCAAATTCTTTATGTGATCTGAGCATGATTCTGCGGGCCGTATTGAATCAGGTCGCGGGCCGGCCATTACCAGCTCTAGGACCAACTCAATAAAAACAATCATAGGCATTTGATCCAGTCAGTTGGAAGTTCTACATTAAAAGTTCACCATAGAAATACTCTCCCTCTTCTAAACCCTACTTCCCCCTTCATACCACAGCATGGATATAAATATCACTGTTTATTTCTTCATGTGTTTGCGGCTAGTCCCTGTTTCTAAATGTCATGTTGTGTGTGGTTCATACCAGGTTGGGTACCTGTGTCATGTTGGGCTTGTTCACAGTCAATATTGAACCTTTTCAATGTGAAGTCCCTTGGAGCTACAGTGCCCGCTGTACAACCACACACTGTCTGTGTCCCAAATGGCACCCTATTCCCTATTTAGTACACTGCTTTTAAAGGGCTCAATTCAAAAGTTGTGGGAACAGGGTGCCATTTGGGAAGCAAACACTGCTCTGTGTAGCTCTACCAGGTATTATAACTTATATAATTGGGTAAGCACATTACAAGAACTTGAAGTTGTCACAGAGGTGGGGGGGTCTCATGGTTTTAATAATTTGGGATCATTTAGACTTTTAAATCAAATATATTGGAAAATATTCTGTATGGTCCAGAGTAATACAATGTCATAGTCAGACCTGGCCACGGTCCTTAGGTTGATGTGTATTATGTGCTGATGGCTGTATTGTGTTAGTGTGTAGTAGTGTATATTTGTGTGTATGAATAAGACAGGATGAATGGGATGGGAGGGACACAGAGGTCTCACCTAATCAGGAGTTTTCCTGTATATAACAACTGACTAAAGCATTCTCTGCTCATCCGACGAGCAGACAGGAAACAACAAAACGGGCGGGTGCAGAGAGAGAAAAAACAACTCCCGTGTACAAGTTTGAAATATGCCAGAGAGAGAGAAAGAGAAAGAAAGAGGTAGAGAAAGACAAACAAAGAGAGAGGGAAGAGATAATTGAGAGAGGGAGAGAGATAATTGAGGGAGCAACAGAGAGAGCTGTAGAAAGATAAATGAGCTCTCCTCTGAGTGGAAGCAGATCCCTTATCAGGCGTTGCCACTATTTACTGACATTAAGAATGATAATATCCATCAGCGCCCTGTCAGCAACCCAAGTGGGCCCGCCACGAGGACAAAGGCACCACTGTCTCCCTGACGATTACAAGGACATGTTGATGTACCTGCCATTCAGGTGCAAAATGTGTCATCACCACACGCCCCGATCAGGGCTCTCGGCTCCACCCTGTCGATGACTAGAAGTGCCCCTCGGCAACTACAAACCATTCTCATATCCCTTCCTCCCCCTCGTTCTCATGGCAACCCCCAGTACCTCAACATGCACACATTCCATAGTCATGTTATTTTTTATTGTTATTCGTTAGTTCTGTTGTATTTATTCCTTGTGTATCCATCTTTAGCTCTCCATTGTTTGAAAAGGACCTGTACAGTAAGCATTCCACTGTTAATCTACACCTGTTGTTCACGAAGCATGTGACAAATAAAATGTGAGTTGATTTGATTCCAACTGTCTAACACAAAGGTTACGGCCCGGTAACATATTTCAGTAGCTTTAGCCATGCCGAGCTAGAGGGAGGACAATACACATAACAACTACTAAAACAGCAACGTCAGGGAGGCATCTGGGAAATGACTTTTGGCCATCTTTCAAAAGCTTCCTTTCTCCGGAGAGAGATGTGTGACAATATATGACAAGAAAGACAACAGTCTCCCTATAGACTGTAGTAGGATCCATCATCACTGGAGCAGGCACCTGTCTGGCACACAGAACAATGCTATGCCACCATGCTTGTTTATTAGGTGCCAGAAAAGTTTATGTTTGTTACCTTGACAGTGACAGTGACAGTGACTTGATACTCCTTTTCATTATTTGGGAATCTCAAGCTTTTGGGTGGAAAGGGATGGAAGAGAGGGAGGGAGGAGGAATGAGGGAGGGTGGGATGGAAGAGAGGGAGGGAGGAGGAATGAGGGAGGGTGGGATGGAAGAGAGGGAGGGAGGAGGAAGGAGGGAGTGTGGGATGGAAGAGAGGGAGGGAGGAGGAAGGAGGGAGGGTGGGATGGAAGAGAGGGAGGGAGGAGGAAGGAGGGAGGGTGGGATGGAAGAGAGGGAGGGAGGAGGAGGAGGGAGGGATGGAAGAGAGGGAAGGAGGAGGGAGGGTGGGATGGAAGAGAGGGAGGGAGGAGGAAGGAGGGAGGGTGGGATGGAAGAGAGGGAGGGAGGAGGAAGGAGGGGGGTGGGTGGGAGAGGGAAGGAGAGGGATGGTGGGATGGAGAGGAGGAAGGAGGGAGGGTGGGATGGAAGAGAGGGAGGGAGGAGGAAGGAGGGAGGGTGGGATGGAAGAGAGGGAGGGAGGAGGAAGGAGGGAGGGTGGGATGGAAGAGAGGGAGGGAGGAGGAAGGAGGGATGGTGGGATGGAAGAGAGGAGGAAGGAGGGAGGGTGGGATGGAAGAGAAGGAGGGAGGAGGAAAAAGTCTGATTCTCTACTTGAGTTACCTTTCTTCCAGATAGCTGTCTGCCATCTGAGTCAGACGACATATAACAAAGACTCTTCTGTCACTCTTCTGGAGGAGGGATTCACACATTTGATATTTATTTATTTTTGTTTTTGCTGCCTCACAACAGATCATTTCTTAAGACACTTTGAGTCCGGTTTTCATTTCAAACTACTATATATCTGCGGTGGATATGAAACCTTGCAGAATACTATTCCTAAAAGAAAAGTTTGACAACCTTATCTATCATGTGCATCCTCTGATTTGAATCAGTTAAAAAGAGTTTTGTTTGCCTGATAGGCCTGTTGAAACATATTCACATCAAATATGAAAATATACTGTCAAGGAAGGCAGGAAATAGTGTTATTCCTCTTCATATTCCATGTGAAAAATAAAAACAATGAATAATCATACCAATCTGATTGATGTGTGACTCCATTTAAAATTCCATGAACATAAATGTATGATATATTCTGAATTATATTATCTGAACGATCTTGCATTTGTAAACGATGTGAAATGGCTAGCTAGTTAGCAGGGTGAGCGCTAATACCATTTCAATCGGTGACATCACTTGCTCTGAGACCTTGAACTAGTTGTTCCCCTTGCTCTGTAAGAGCCCGGCTTTTTACATTTACATTTACATTTAAGTCATTTAGCAGACGCTCTTTTAGGAGCGATGAGTAACGATGCTTCGTGGGAGGCAGTTGTTAATGTGTGCAGAGGGTCCCTGGTTCGAGCCCAGGCAGGGGCGAGGAGAGGAACGGAAGCAATACTGTTACACTTTTACATTTGCCTTTATGTATGTACTGTATGTACAATACATCATCTGAACTAGGCTGCTGTTACTTTTGTCTGTCACAATATACACTCATCGGCCAGTTTATTAGGTACAGCCATCTAGTACCGGGCCAGCCTAAATTCTTCAGGGAATTCTACAAGGTGTCTGAAAATGATCCTCAGGGAGGTTGGTCCATGCTGACGCTATGACATCACATAGTTGCTGCAGATTGGACGGCGGTACATTCATGCTGCAAACAGCCCGTGTTCCATCTCATCCCAAAGATGTTCTATAGGGTTGAGGGCTGGGTGTTCGTCTGCTGTAATAGCCCATCCGTGACAAGGTTTGATTGTGCGTTCCGAGATGCTGTTCTGCACACCACTGTTGTACTGCACAGTTATTTGTGGCCTGTTAGCTTGAACAATTCTTGCCATTCTCCTTTGACCTCTCATCAACAAGTTGTTTTCACCCACAGGACTGCCGGTGACTGGATGTTTTTTGTGTCTCACCATTCCCTGTAAACCCTAAACCCTGTTGTGAGTGAAAGGTCCTGGAGGGTGGCCCTTTGTGAGATACTGGATCCAGCGCGCCTGGCACCGACGATCAGACCATGCTCAAAGTCGCTTAGGTCACTCCTTTAGCCCATTCTAACGTCCAATCTAACAGTAACTGAATGCCTCGATGCCTTCCTGCCTGCTTTATATAGCAAGCCGCGGCCACGTGACTAACTGTCTGTAGGAGCGATCCATTTTGGTGAACTGGGTGGTTTACCTAATAAACTGGCCACTGAGTGTAGACAAACTCCCCTCACTCAACCAAACCACATGTCCACAACCTGTGTCTGCATGGTCGGTCAGACAGACACAAGACAAAACAGTGTCAGATGTTTGACACAGAAGGAGGTGGATGGGCTGTGCTGTAGGCATTAAACAAAATGGCTCATCTGGCAGATGTGTGTGCCTCTCTCTCTCTTCTGAACACTTCATAATTAGGCTTCCTCCTGCCTCCAAGCAGGGTACCACGGTGACAAAAGATGCCAATGGAGGCCGTGGTAGCTGGCGGCTCCTCTCCTCGACACAGTTATAAATAGTTTGACTGGATGATTAATGAGTGAGGCCGCTGAGCTAAAGACCCAGACAATGGCTGCCCGCGCAGCTGCCTGAACAAAAAAAGACCCCTAAAAAAACAAAAACAAGACAGCCCTGTCCGGGGATAGAAAGGGATAGAATGGAGGGACTGAAGGCAGAGTGGCAGCGAGCAGATTAGGCTAAATAAATAAATACTTTCAGAGAGACAGCTTCTGAACACTTTATTTAACCCCTGAGCACTTTGGGGAGGGATCCTCATTAACATTTTGACACACTCGGATGAATAGAGAGGTCAGGCAGGTTGGGTAATGTAGAGAGAGAGAAAGAGAGTGAGAGAGAGAGAGACAGACAGAGAGAGAGGAAGACAGAGAGGCATAGAGAGAGAGGGCGAGAGACATAGAGAACTGCATTCTTCTATGACGGGGAAGAAGAAGCCAGAAGAGCCCCCTGGGTAATTCCAGAGTAAGAACAGGTGCAGTTTTCCCCTATGTGAGGCCAAAAACTGCTGAACAAAGCCAGAGAGAGGGAGGCTTGAATGTCACTACAGGGGCCTCTCCGTGGGGCCCTCAGCTCTACACAGGGACCCTGGGAAGGGCCAACACTGGGTCTATGTGTTTATCAAAACAAAAACAGGAAGCATGTTTAATTAACCTAAATGCATAGAGACTGCTTTCAGTATATTCACAAGGAGGCACAGGCTAGAATAGTATACTGTCTAACATGAAGACCAAACTGTCTTCGTCGTGCCTCTGTGTGCGCCATCATGCGCATGTTGATTTAGCTTATCCTCACCAGACACATTCATGACTCGCAGGTTAAAATACCAAACTGTGAACCAACTATACTAACTTGGGGACATGTTGAAACGCACATGAAACATTCACAGACATTTAGCTACCTGGCTGTTGCTTGCTGTTGCTAGCTGTTGCTTGCTGTTGCTTGCTGTCCTGGGAGATAAACATTGGGTTGGCATTTTTTATTTTATTTTAATTTATTTTTTGAACTTCAATTGTTAGTAGCTACTATCTTGTCTCATCGCTCTCCCGTACGGGCTCGGGAGAGACGAAGGTTGAAAGTCATGCGTCCTCCGATACACAACCCAACCAAGCCGCACTGCTTCTTAACAAGGCGCGCATCCAACCCGGAAGCCAGCCGCACCAATGTGTTGGAGGAAACACTGTGCACCTGGCAACCTTGGTTAGCGTGCACTGCGCCCGGCCCGGCACAGGAGTCGCTGGTGTGCGATGAGACAAGGATATCCCTACCGGCCAAACCCTCCCTAACCCGGACAACGCTAGGCCAATTGTGCGTCGCCCCAAGGACCTCCCGGTCACGGCCGGTTATGACAGAGCCTGGGCGCGAACCCAGAGTCTCTGGTGGCACAGCTGGTGCTGCAGTACAGCGCCCTTAACCACTGCGCCTGGGTTGGCATTTTACCTGAAATGCATATGGTCCTTTTGGGGGTGGGAATCTATGTAGAATTTTGACCCATTTTTCAGTCACACAAAATAATGTGTTCTCTACTCAGACAATTAATCCACAGATAAAAGGGCAAACCTATTTATTTGTATTTTTTGTATTCATCTCTTTGTTCATTCTTCTTCTTCTGTTGATTTTATATGGCGGTTGTCAACCACCTTTAAGGTGCATTAGCGCCATCAACTGGACTGGAGTGTGGACCTCGTTCACCTTTCAATCACCCACGTGGGTATATGCTCGTAAAAACCATTGAGTAGATGGGAGAGGCAGGACTTGCAGTGCGTCAAGCGTCTAAAATAGAACCAAGTTCTATTTTAGCTCCTGGCTACACAGACGCCTGTTGACGCGTGCAAGCAGTTTGGATGACACGATTGAATAACATGTATTTGTACATTTATTTTGCACCGCGTGCGGTCTGGTCAGCACCTAAGACTGCTACAGCCTGCTATTCACTGTCAGTACAGTGAATAGCAGCCCTACCTCACTAATATTACCCAGTTTTAAATGATACACATCATCAAAATGCCTCAAATCAATCAAAGCTCCACAATAAGCACAACAACAAAGTAACAGGCAGGGCTGCATACAGGCAGGGCTGCATACAGGCAGGGCTGCATACAGGCAGGGCTGTATACAGGCAGGGCTGCATACAGGCAGGGCTGCATACAGGCAGGGCAGGGCTGCATACAGGCAGGGCAGGGCTGCATACAGGCAGGGCAGGGCTGCATACAGGCAGGGCAGGGCTGCATACAGGCAGAGCAGGGCTGCATACAGGCAGGGCAGGGCTGCATACAGGCAGAGCAGGGCTGCATACAGGCAGGGCAGGGCTGCATACAGGCAGGGCAGGGCTGCATACAGGCAGGGCAGGGCTGCATACAGGCAGAGCAGGGCTGTATACAGGCAGGGCAGGGCTGCATACAGGCAGGGCTGCATACAGGCAGGGCTGTATACAGGCAGGGCAGGGCTGCATACAGGCAGGGCTGCATACAGGCAGGGCAGGGCTGCATACACGAAGGGCAGGGCTGCATACACGAAGGGCAGGGCTGCATACACGAACGGCAAGGCTGCATACACGAAGGGCAGGGCTGCATACAGCAGGGCTGCATACAGGCAGGGCAGGGCTGCATACACGAACGGCAAGGCTGCATACACGAAGGGCAGGGCTGCATACAGGCAGGGCAGCATACAGGCAGGGCAGGGCTGCATACAGGCAGGGCTGCATACACGAAGGGCAGGGCTGCATACACGAACGGCAAGGCTGCATACAGGCAGGGCAGCATACAGGCAGGGCAGGGCTGCATACAGGCAGGGCAGGGCTGCATACAGGCAGGGCTGCATACAGGCAGGACAGGGCTGCATACAGGCAGGGCTGCATACACGAAGGGCAGGGCTGCATACAGGCAGGGCAGGGCTGCATACAGGCAGGGCAGGGCTGCATACAGGCAGGGCTGCATACAGGCAGGACAGGGCTGCATACAGGCAGGGCTGCATACACGAAGGGCAGGGCTGCATACAGGCAGGGCTGCATACAGGCAGGGCAGGGCTGCATACAGGCAGGGCAGGGCTGCATACACGAAGGGCAGGGCTGCATACACGAAGGGCAGGGCTGCATACATGAAGGGCAGGGCTGCATACAGGCAGGGCTGCATACAGGCAGGGCAGGGCTGCCAAACATCCCTGAGACGCTACCTGTCTGATGGTCACCTCTTTAACTAGTCCTTCCTGACTCCCCTCTCCATCCCTGTCCCTCCCCTGTCCCTGACTCTCCTCTCCATCCCTGTCCCTCCCCTGTCCCTGACTCCTCTCTCCATCCCTGTCCCTCCCCTGTCCCTGACTCCCCTCTCCATCCCTGTCCCTCCCCTGTCCCTGACTCCCCTCTCATCCCTGTTCCTACCCTGTCCCTGACTCCCCTCCCTCTCCCTGACCCCTTCCATTCCTGTCTCTGACTCACCTCCCCTCTCTTTCCATCCCTGTCCCGACACCCCTCCCTGTCCCCAACCCTCCTCCCCTCTCCCTCTCTGTCCCTGACTCCCCTTCCCTCTCACTCCCTGACCTCCCTCCATCCCTGTCCCTGACTCACCTCCTCTCTCCTTCCATCCCTGTCCTTAACTCCCCTCTCCCTGTCCCTGACCCCATCCCCCTACCTGTCCCTGACTCCTCTGTCCCCGACACCTCTCCCCTCTCCCTGTCCCCCCACCTGTCCCTGACTCCCCTGTCCCCGACACCCCTCCCTTCTCCCTCCCTGTCCCCGACACCCCTCCCTTCTCTCTCCCTGTCCCCAACCCTCCCCCTCTCCCTCTCTGTCCCTGACTCACCTCCCCTCTCCTTCATCCTTGTCCCTGACTCCCTTCTCCCTCTCTGGTGTCCCTGTGCTATACATTCCATCTCCTTTATATCCTCTTGCCTGGAGAGGAGGAGAGAACCTTATCATGTGGCTGCTGCCGCTGTCCTTTGGTCCTTAACACCTGGTAAACATCTCCATCCTGACAATGCCAGCTGTGATTTGGAAGTAGGGAAGAGAAAAATCACTGGAGCACTAATCACTATTCTCAAGTTTGCCATGAAGGGTGATATTTGACAAGCACCTATATGATCCACACTATCCGCAGTGTCAACATGAGGACAATTTTGTGAATACTTGCTACATAAAGTGTCCCTAAAGATGGAACTGCATATCCCTTATAGTATTTCAAAACCTTTTTGCCAAGGTTGAATTGATATCTATCAAATCTATCACAATTCAGTCAAAAGTTTCAACCCAAACCTACACAACCGACCACCCACATGTTTAGAGACATAAACTGCATGTTAAAATAAGTATGAAGAACATAGCTCATAGATAATATAGCTAATGACTACCACAGACAGTGTCTTCAAACACTGTCAATACTAAATATCACACACAAACACTTTTTGCGTGAGGCCATTTTTAGATATCAATTCAAACTTTTTTGGTGATCTCATTTTACTAGTTCATGAGGTGCACAATACTCTATCTTCCTTAAAACACATCATTAGTCTAATTTACTTGATTCTTGTCGGTTGCTTACAGCGATCAACGCAGATCAAAGACAGACTAAAATGATACCAAGGGACTGATGTCTCCAATATCCACCATACAAACACAACGAATCAATAGAGCCAAACAGACAGCATTCCTAAGTATAGCTTTAAGCAAACTTACAAACATACGCAAAGGCTTCAATTGAACCCCATTGATATCGCAATGAAAAATGCATGATTTCACCAAGAAAAGCTCTTTTATCTTCGCCTGGAGATCAATAGCATCAAGGGGTTATAGAATCAAAGTTGTTTTGTTAGTGTTTGCAGTTGTGGAGGTTCTTAAGGAACATCTGAGCGCAATATAGGAGAACAAAGCACTCTAAACAAATGGAAAAGAAAAGAGGTGAAGTTGAGTGGGTTTCTTAAACTTTCTTTTTACATCCGGCAACACAATGTCCAATAGTAATAATGCACATGACATGCCAAGTCACATTGAGTTACCACTGACGTGCTCTAGACGATAACTCAATGTGTTCCTCCTGCTCTTGGGTGATCTAGCCATCCTGATACGACGTACGATGACAAGACAAACTAGCACGTCTTACATCAAAACGATGACATTACACTGCATTTCTTATTTCAATGGGTCAGTGTATAACGTTCAATGGAACATCCCAGTCGTTCGAAAACTGGCTGTCATGGGTAGGGGACAGAGAGATAGAAGGGCAGCTAATGTAGACAACAGGCCTTACAAACCAGTCTATGACTTTACAATGCATAGTGCAGTGTATGTTACCATCACAAGATGGTTCAAATGATGAATTATTAACCATCAATTATTATTCTGGATACTAAATTATTGATCCAGTCCTTTTTAATTACATTATTATAATAACCTTGGCAGAAAAGCAACAATAAATATACACGAACCAACTAGAAACAAATACTGTAGTATGTCTGGCTACTCAGAACCCTGGTCATATGAAATGACTGATTCACCATTTAAATCTGTTGCAGGGCTTAAATAGAGATAATAATGATGTAAGTCAAGCCTCTCGTCAGGCCTGGCCAGGAGAGATAGGAGAAACAGGAGAAACAGGAGAAACAGGAGAGACAGGAGAGACAGGAGCAACAGGTGAGACAGGAGAGATAGGAGAAACAGGAGAAACAGGAGAAACAGGAGAGACAGGAGAGACAGGAGCAACAGGTGAGACAGGAGAGATAGGAGAAACAGGAGAAACAGGAGAAACAGGAGAGACAGGAGAAACAGGTGAGACAGGAGAGATAGGAGAGACAGGAGAAACAGGAGAAACAGGAGAGACAGGAGAAACAGGAGAGACAGGAGAGACAGGAGACACAGGAGAGACAGGAGAAACAGGAGAGACAGGAGAAACAGGAGAAACAGGAGAGACAGGAGAGACAGGACAGACGTCAGGGAGAAACAGGAGAGACAGGAGAGAGAGGAGAGAGAGGAGAGACAGGAGAGACAGGAGAGACGTCAGGGAGAAACAGGAGAGACAGGAGAGAGAGGAGAGACAGGAGAGAGAGGAGAGACAGGAGAGACAGGACAGACGTCAGGGAGAGATAGGAGAGACAGGAGAGAGAGGAGAGACAGGAGAAACAGGAGAGACAGGAGAAACAGGAGAGGCAGGAGAAACAGGAGAGGAAGGAGAAACAGGAGAGACAGGACAGACGTCAGGAGAGAAACAGGAGAGATAGGCGTCAGGGAGAGGGAGAAACAGGAGACAGGAGACAGGACGTCAGGGAGAAACAGGAGAGACAGGGAGACAAACAGGAGAGAAACAGAGAGAAACAGGAGAAACAGGAGAAACAGGGGAGACAGGACAGACGTCAGGGAGAGACAGGAGAGACAGGAGAGACGTCAGGGAGAAACAGGAGAGACAGGAGAAACAGGAGAGACAGGACAGACGTCAGGGAGAGACAGGAGAGACAGGAGAGAGAGGAGAGACAGGAGAAACAGGAGAGACAGGACAGACGTCAGGGAGAGACAGGAGAGACAGGAGAAACAGGAGAAACAGGAGAGGCAGGAGAAACAGGAGAGACAGGAGAAACAGGAGAGACAGGAGAAACAGGAGAAACAGGAGAAACAGGAGAGACAAGAGAGAACAGGAGAGACAGGACAGACGTCAGGGAGAGATAGGAGAGACGTCAGGGAGAAACAGGAGAGACAGGAGAAACAGTTAGGGCAAGACAGGAGAGACAGGAGAAACAGTTAGGGCAAGACAGGAGAAACAGGAGAAACAGGAGAGACAGGAGAAACAGGAGAGACAGGACAGACGTCAGGGAGCGATAGGAGAGACAGGACAGAGAGGAGAGACAGGAGAAACAGGAGAGACAGGAGAAACAGGAGAGACAGGACAGACGTCAGAGAGCGATAGGAGAGACAGGAGAGACAGAAGAAACAGGAGAGACAGGAGAAACAGGAGAGACAGGAGAAACAGGAGAAACAGGAGAAACAGGAGAGACAGGAGAAACAGTTAGGGCAAGACAGGAGAGACAGGAGAAACAGGAGAGACAGGACAGACGTCAGGGAGCGATAGGAGAGACAGGAGAGAGAGGAGAGACAGGAGAAACAGGAGAGACAGGAGAAACAGGAGAGACAGGAGAAACAAGAGAAACAGGAGAGACAGGACAGACGTCAGGGAGAGATAGGAGAGACAGGAGAGATGTCAGGGAGAAACAGGAGAGACAGGAGAAACAGTTCGGGCAAGACAGGAGAGACAGGAGAAACAGGAGAGACAGGAGAAACAGGAAAGACAGGAAAAACAAGAGAGACAGGAGAGGCTTCTGGGAGAGAAAAAGTGAGTGAAAATGATGAGAGAGGGGGAGGAAAGGGAGAGAGAACACTTGAACAGAGCAATACTCAATCATGAGGCATCAAAGCCAAATGAACTGAGTAATATTAAGAAATGCTATAGATGGAAGGAATGTAGTTTGGAAACCTACCAAAAAACAATTAGGCAACAAATACAATCCCTTTTAGATAACTTCCTGGACAAAACGTTCCACTGTAATAGTGAAGGTTTAGACAATCTAGACAGTATAAAAATAATTAACAAAAAAACAGAGCAAACTAGAATGCTATTTGGCCCTAAACAGAGAGTACACAGTGGCAGAATACCTGACCACTGTGACTGAGCCAAACTTAAGGAAATCTTTGACTATGTACAGACTCAGTGAGCATAGCCTTGCTATTGAGAAAGGCCGCCGTAGGCAGACCTGGCTCTTAAGAGAAGACAGGATATGTGCACACTGCCCACAAAATGAGGTGGAAACTGAGCTGCATTTCCTAACCTCCTGCCCAATGTATGATCATATTAGAGACACATATTTCCCTCAGATTACACAGATCCACAAAGAATTTGAAAACAAACCCGATTTTGATAAACACGCCATATCTACTGGGTGACATACCACAGTGTGCCATCATAGCAGGAAGATTTGTGACCTGTTGCCACAAGAAAAGGGCAATGAGTGAAGAACAAACACCATTGTAAATACAACCCATATTTATGCTCTTTATTTTCCCTTTTGTACTTGAACCATTTGTACATTGTTACAACACTGCAAATATACATAATATGACATGTGTAATGTCTTTATTCTTTTGGAACTTTTGTGAGTAATGTTTACTAATCATTTTCATTGTTTATTTAACTTTTGTATATTATCTACTTCACTTGCTTTGGCAATGTTAACACATGTTTCCCATGCCAATAAAGCCCCTTGAGACTGAGAGGGCACGAGAGAGCACGAGAGAGCACGAGAGAGCACGAGAGAGCACGAGAGAGCGAGTAACTGCGGTGTCAAGCCATTCAAAGCTCCTGGTGATAGATCTAACAGATAGCAATCAGAGTTTTGCCCGAGTCACTGATACAAATCCACCCCCACCACTATCAACACCATCACCACCACCACACCCACCCATCACCACACCCTCATCATCACACCACACCACACCCAACCATCACCACACCCCCATCATCACACCACACCACACCCAACCATCACCATCACCACACCCCCACCACCACACCCAACCATCACCACATTAAGGTAGGAATATTGTAGAGCACAATCTGATGATTAGTTGAATGTGATTCATAATGACATGGGAAGAGAAAACTAGTTTTAGACATTCCTTTAGTCCTCATGAAGTCGTATTTCACTACATTCTAGAGCAGTCGGTGGAGGCCTTATGACAGGGTGAACACCCTACACTATGTTTTTCATATGGATATAGGCAAGGCAGTGCAGCACTCGCTCTTCTCTTCTGACAGAGATAAGATGTATAAATTAAGTCTACTCCAGAGCCCTGGGCGTCACATCAATCACAGTCTGCATGTCAGCAGCCACAACATTACCCCCTCATCAGTTGAAGGGTGTGTGTTAGAGAGAGCAAGAGAGACAGAGAGAATAAAGCCCTTGAATTGATTTGAGAGACAGAGAGAGAGAGAGAGAGAGAGAGAGAGAGAGAGAGAGAGAGAGAGAGAGAGAGAGAGAGAGAGAGAGAGAGAGAGAGAGAGAGAGAGAGAGAGAGAGAGAGAGAGAGAGAGAGTTGCTGCTGTCAGAAAGCGAGTTGTGGCCTCCCGGGTGGCGCAGTGGTTAAGAGCTGTGCCACCAGAGACTGGGTTCGCGCCCAGGCTCTGTCGTAACCGGCCGCGACCGGGAGGTCCGTGGGGCGACGCACAATTGGCCTAGCGTCGTCCGGGTTAGGGAAGGCTTTGCCGGTAGGGATGTCCTTGTCTCATGGCGCACCAGCGACTCCTGTGGCGGGCCGGGCGCAGTGAGCGCTAACCAAGGTTGCCAGGTGCACGGTGTAGCCTCCGACACATTGGTGCGGCTGGCTTCCGGGTTGGATGCGCGCTGTGTTAAGAAGCAGTGCGGCTAGGTTGGGTTGTGTATCAGAGGACGCTTGACTTTCAACCTTAGTCTCTCCCGAGCCCGTACGGGAGTTGTAGCGATGAGACAAGATAGTAACTACTACAACAATTGGACACCATGAAATTGGGGAGAAAAAGGGGGTAAACAAACAAAAAAAAGAAAGCGAGTTGTGAACAGCTGAATTGTACTTCACAGGCTTATTTAAAACAACGACCCCAGCAACAACGACCACAACACCCACAGAGGGCTGAATAAAGTGTGTACAAGCACTCAACGTTCCACCTTTAGGGCATTTGTTTTGCTGATATGCTCAGACGATAACACGATATGTGTGAGAGAGACAGGGAGAGGAAGATATAGAGAGAGAGGGCAACCAGTGAAGAACCAACACCATTGCAAATACAACCCATATTCATGTTTATTTATTTTCCCTTCTGTACTTTAACTATTTGCACATTGCTACAACACTGTATATAGCAGGGGCGCAACTTTGGTTTTTGAAGTGCGGTGGACATAGTATTATTATTATTATTTTATTATCCAGTTGGATAAACACTCCAAACAGCCTCCCCAACCACTCAGAGGCGTCCACATGGTCCTAAAGCAACCCACTGTCTCGTTTTGTATCACATTCCAATGATAAAACTGTGTGGGGGGACGACGACGACAAGAATGCTATTTCAGAATGTTGGGGGGAAATGTCCCCCACCGTCCCCAGTGAAAGTTGCGCCCCTGGTATATAGACATAATATGACATTTGAGACATTTGTCTTTATTCTTTTTGGAACTTTTGTGAGTGTAATGTTTCCCGTTCATTTTTTATTGATTATTTCACTTTTATTTATCATCTATTTCACTTGCTTTGGCAATGTAAACATATGTTTCCCATGCCAATAAAGCCCCTTAAATAGAACAATGAAATAAATTGAGAGAGAGCTCTGAAGGTCATGCTAGACCACCCAGTATTTAATATTGTGAAGCAGCAGACTGTTTTTTCCCCTCTCGCACTCTCTCTATGTCTCCCTGTCTTCCTTTCTCTGTCTCTCTGCCTTCCTCTCTCTCTGTGCCTTCCTCTCTCTCTCTTTGTCTCTCTGCCTTCCTCTCTCTCTGTCTCTCCACCTTCCTCTCTCTTTCTTTCTGTATTTCTTTCTCTGTCTCTCTGCCTTCCTCTCTCTCTGTCCCTCTGCCTTCCTCTCTTTCTCTCTCTCTGCCTTCCTCTCTGTCTCCCTGTCTTCCTCTCTCTCTGTGCCTTCCTCTCTCTCTCTTTGTCTCTCTGCGTTCCTCTCTGTCTCGCCACCTTCCTCTCTCTTTCTTTCTGTATTTCTTTCTCTCTGTCTCTCTGCCTTCCTCTCTCTATATGTCTCCCTGTCATCCTCTCTCTCTCTATGTCTCCCTGTCTTCCTCTCTCTCTCTATGTCTCCCTGCCTTCCTCTCTCTCTCTATGTCTCCCTGTCTTCCTCTCTCTATGTCTCCCTGTCTTCCTCTCTCTCTCTCTCTATGTCTCCCTGCCTTCCTCTCTCTATGTCTCCCTGCCTTCCTCTCTCTCTATGTCTCCCTCTCTCTCTCTATGTCTCCCTGTCTTCCTCTCTCTCTCTATGTCTCTCTGCCTTCCTCTCTCTCTCTCTATGTCTCCCTGCCTTCCTCTCTCTCTATGTCTCCCTGTCTTCCACTCTCTCTCTATGTCTCCCTGCCTTCCTCTCTCTATGTCTCCCTGTCTTCCTCTCTCTCTATGTCTCCATGCCTTCCTCTCTCTATGTCTCCCTGCCTTCCTCTCTCTCTATGTCTCCCTGTCTTCCTCTCTCTCTATGTCTCCCTGTCTTCCTCTCTCTCTATGTCTCCCTGTCTTCCTCTCTCTCTCTATGTCTCCCTGTCTTCCTCTCTCTCTCTATGTCTCACTGTCTTCCTCTCTCTCTCTATGTCTCCCTGCCTTCCTCTCTCTCTCTATGTCTCCCTGCCTTCCTCTCTCTCTCTCTCTCTCTCTCTCTCTCTCTCTCTATGTCTCCCTCTCTCTCTCTCTATGTCTCCCTGCCTTCCTCTCTCTATGACTCCCTGCCCTCCTCTCTCTATGTCTCCCTGCCTTCCTCTCTCTCTCTATGTCTCTCTGCCTTCTTCTCTCTATGTCTCCCTGTCTTCCTCTCTCTATGTCTCTCTGCCTTCTTCTCTCTATGTCTCCCTGTCTTCCTCTCTCTATGTCTCCCTGTCTTCCTCTCTCTATGTCTCCCTGTCTTCCTCTGTCTATGTCTCCCTGTCTTCCTCTCTCTCTCTCTATGTCTCCCTGCCTTCCTGTCTCTCTCTATGTCTCTATGCCTTCCTCTCTCTCTCTATGTCTCTCTGCCTTCCTCTGTCTATGTCTCCCTGTCTTCCTCTCTCTCTCTATGTCTCCCTGTCTTCCTCTCTCTATGTCTCTCTGCCTTCCTCTCTCTATGTCTCTCTGCCTTCCTTTCTCTATGTCTCTCTGCCTTCCTCTCTCTATATGTCTTTGTCTTCGTCTCTCTCTGTCGCTCACGCTTTTTCTCTATGTCTCTCCGCCGTCCCCTCTCTCTCTGTCTCTCCCTCTCCGACAGACAGACAGACAGTCTCACTCCCTCTGTCTCACTCCCTCTGTCTCACTCCCTCTCTCTCTGTCTCTCTCTCTCTGTCCCTCTCTCTATGTCTCTCTCCCTCTATGTCTTTCTCTTTCCTCATGTCTGGCTGAGGCTTGAAAGGCCATTGGTCAGGGACATAGATAGAAAGAAGGATGTGTCTGTTGTAATTTTCTGTCTTGTTTAGTATGACATGGAAACACCACTCCTGCAACCCATCAGCTGTCTCAACCCAGAGGCAGCTCAACCCTATGGGAGGTCTCATCAACCCAAGATTGCCCCTACCACCCTCACCAAAACCACTACTACGTCAGTTGTTAACTGAGCCAGACACAGGGATGGATGTCCACCCCCCACAGTACTGCGACTATACTGCAAGGCACAGCCATTTTCTGCCTGGGGCAGACCTAATGCTCCACCAGCAGACAAATAGAGAAGACCAATGACAGAGACAGGCCACAGTGCTCTGTCTGGAGCTGGAGCCTCCAAGGCCTGTGGGTTAAGTAAGTAGCATACTAAGGTTTGTTGTTGACTCCAGACATGGTCAAGTGACGTTGGCAGTCGCAGGCCACACACACACACACGACTGCCTACATCACTTTACCATTTCTTGAGTGTGTGTGTGTGTGTGTGTACCTGCGTGTGTGTGTGTGTGTGTGTGTGTGTGTGTGTGTACCTGTGTGTGTGTGTGTGCATTCCTATGTGCAGCAGAAATGTTAAGTGACTGGTGGGAGTACAAAGGCAAACATTAGTGGATTATAGAGAGGAAAGGATTTGTACCAACCAGAGAAGTCTCCTGTTGCAATGCCAATAAAACACACCAACCAGTCCAGGGCATTTTATCACCAGAAAACAGACTCTTTATTTCATGTAAGCAGATTTAAGCGTATCAGTGAGCTGGAGATTTGTTTATTTGAAGTTAAGCGAGAATCGTGGAAAATTCATAATGGATTTAGAGGTTTTTAAACAGTCACTGAGCTCTGTAGTGCTCTAGGTACACACACACACACACACACACACACACACACACACACACACACACACACACACACACACACACACACACACACACACACACACACACACACACACACACTCCTTCTCTTCAATGAACACTACAGGATTTATTACAAACCTGTTAAGCTGAAGACAAAACTGTCTGTAATGTTTCTCCCACCTCCAAGTCTGGATCATCTCTAAACAGTCTTGTTCCTATTCACACCACACACAACATGGCCTTTACACTTGACACACATCACCTCTAAACTAACTATTATAATTACAGAGATGTCTGTATTAAAAACAGCCTAATTACAAGATACACAGTGACTCTGTCTGGTTTTAATATTGTCTCTACTTAAAGAGCATACAGTCAAGATGACAATTCTACTGACGTAGAGTTAACATCTACTTCCTGGGGCGGCAGGTAGCCTAGTGGTTAGAGTGTAGAGGCGGCAGGGTAGCCTAGTGGTTAGAGTGTAGAGGCGGCAGGGTAGCCTAGTGGTTAGAGTGTAGAGGCGGCAGGGTAGCCTAGTGGTTAGAGTGTAGAGGCGGCAGGTAGCCTAGTGGTTAGAGTGTAGAGGCGGCAGGGTAGCCTAGTGGTTAGAGTGTAGAGGCGGCAGGGTAGCCTAGTGGTTAGAGTGTAGAGGCGGCAGGGTAGCCTAGTGGTTAGAGTGTAGAGGCGGCAGGGTAGCCTAGCGGTTAGAGTGTAGAGGCGGCAGGGTAGCCTAGCGGTTAGAGTGTAGAGGCGGCAGGGTAGCCTAGTGGTTAGAGTGTACGTTTGCAAATATTGTGCCAAATCATATGTGAAGAATGCAACAAAGATGCAGAATCATCTGGCCAAGCGCATAAAATAGGCCTCCTGGAATCAGAAGTTTTTTTTGACTCAATGGAGGAACATAGTCAGAAAAATGCTGATGAATGTCTTGCTGCTCGAAGTGTGTATGCAACTGGTTCTCTGATGCTCACAGGCAATGTGTATTGGAAGAGATTATCTGAATGTTATTCGCCCAGCATACACCCCTCCAACCAGACATGCGTTATCTACTCATTTGCTGGATGCAGAGTTCAACAGAGTTCAAGTGAAGGTCAAGCAAATCATAGAGAAAGCAGACTGTATTGCAATCATCTCTGATGGGTGGCCGAAAGCTTGTGGGCAAGGAATAATTAACTACACCATCTCCACCCCTCAACCAGTATTCTACAAGAGCACAGACACAAGGGACAACAGACACACCGGTCTCTACATTGCAGATAAGCTGAATGCAGTCATCAATGACCTTGGACCACAGAAGTTATTTGCACTAGTGACAGACAATGCTGCGAACATGAAGGTTGCTTGGTCTTTGGAGGAGTCCTACCCTTACATCACACCCAATGGCTGTGCTGCTCATGCATTATATCTGCTCCTCAAGGACATCATGGCACTAAAAACAATGGATACACAAAGGAAATTGTTATGTATGTGAAGGGTCATCAAGTTATTGCAGCAATCTACCTCACCAAGCAAAATGAGAAGAATAAGAGCACCACATTGAAGCTGCCCAGCAACACCCGTTGGGGTGATGTTGTCATCATGTTTGACAGTCTCCTGGAGGGGAAGGAGTCGCACCAAGTAATGGCCATATTACAGTCTGCCGATATGGACAGCCCCATCAAGAGGATCCTCCTGGTTGATGTATTTTGGGAGAGAGTGGTAAGCACCCTGAAACCTCTGAAACCTATAGAAGTAGCCATTGCACGGATTGAGGGAGGCAATGCCATCCTGTCTGATGTTCAGACTCTGCTTGCAGATGTAAGAGCGAAATCCGTACTGCCCTGACCACTTCACTGTTGCTCCAAGCAGAGGAAACTGCAGTTCTGAAATACATCAAAAAGTGTGAAGACTTCTACCTTAAGCCCATACACGCCGCAGCGTTCATGTTGGACCCCAAGTATGCTGGCAAGAGCATCCTGTCTGGTGCAAAGATCAACAAGGCCTATGGTGTCATCACTACCGTGTCTCACCACCTTGGCCTGGATGAGGGCAAGGTTCCTGGCAGTCTGGTGAAGTACACTTCCAAGCAAGGGCTTCGGGATGGAGATGCAATATGGCAATCCTGCCAACATATCTCATCAGCCACCGGGTGGAAGGGACTTTGTGGATCTGAGGCTCTTGTTGCCTCCATTATCCTCCAAATCCAACCAACGTCAGCCGACTCATAGCGCAACTGGTCCTTGTTTGGGAACACACACCAAAGCACGCAACAGGCTGAACAATACAAGGGTTGAAAAATTGGTGGCCATTGGGCAATTTTGTGGCTTTTTGAGCCTGGCAACAAGCCATCCTCAACAAGGAAGATGAGGCCTCAGAGTGATGTTCAAGAGGTGGACATTGAGGAGGTCCAGGGAGAAGACATGGAAGCCTGAGAGGAAGACAACAAAAGCTTTAGTTTCTAGACCATCATTTTGTATGTTGAAAACGTTTTTGGGAGATTCGATAGATCATTGGGGATCATTCAATATTCCCTTTCTTTTGATGGTCAGTGAAATCATCCCATGTGAAGAGTCATCTCATTTAATTAAAGTTCAATTCGTAACAATTTATTTTATTTTAATTAGAAGAATTTAATCATTTGCAATTTTGCCTACTTATGATGAGGTAAAAGGTTTATGTTTCTGCCTCCATATGATATGGTAAATATATCCAATGCAAAAAACATTACATTTAAATGGTATTAATATTCATTCCCATATATTCCCGTTAATTCTCACGGAAAGTTTCCACCTCTGAATATTCCCCAAAATGTGCAACCTTAATCATAACACCTAAAGTATGTTCCTGAATTCAACCTAGAGCAGGTGGGATGAACATGTACACACAGTATTGATCTGATCTGGCCTCTGATGTTCAGGGAAGTTCAAGGAAGACTCCCCGTTTCCCCACAGGGACCTAAAAGAATAGCTCATCTTCCCCTCCACACTAAAGAGAAGGAGACCTGTCATGACCTGTGATGAGCTGAAAGAGCCAGGTCTGGCCTCCAAAAACAAACAGTTCCACCTCACAGAGAAGGAGACAGGAGAGAGAGACAAGAGGAAGGAGCAGACAGATGTCAGTGAAGGATGATACGTGTGACAGAGGCTATCTGAAGACAGTAGAGAAGAGGGAGGAAGGAAGGTAGTGTTCAACAAGGAAATGTACAGAATGCAGTTTCTGAAAAAAACCTTTCCAGACTCTGAACAACTAAAGTACAACTGCTCTACTCAGATTTGATTCTATTCCAGGGTCTATATTCTGATATACAGTCTGTATTAGCCAGTCTGTTAATGCTATCACGCCAACTACTTGTCACTCATTGAGTACGTTTACATGCACAGTAATAATTCCATATGAACTGATTATGGCAGTAGACAGATTATGAAATAGTCATGTAAACACCTTCCTCTGCTTATCTTAATTGGCGTGAGGTCAAAATCAAAGTAAGCATATGGCGATTTAAACACCTGGTTGTCTGAGCAACGGTTTAAATTATTAGGACATGTAAATACCTTAATTGACGTTCCAGCAGTGTAATTGATTTGTGTATGTGCTAGCACCAGCCGAGAGCCTCCCTCTTTAGTGCGAGGGAAGCAGTGTAATTGATTTGTGTATGTGCTAGCACCAGCCGAGAGCCTCCCTCTTTAGTGCGAGGGAAGCAGTGTAATTGATTTGTGTATGTGCTGAGCCCCCTCTTTTGTGTGATTTGTGTGCTAGCACCAGCCGAGAGCCTCCCTCTTTAGTGCGAGGGAAGCAGTGTAATTGATTTGTGTATGTGCTAGCACCAGCCGAGAGCCCCCCTCTTTAGTGCGAGGGAAGCAGTGTAATTGATTTGTGTATGTGCTAGCACCAGCCGAGAGCCTCCCTCTTTAGTGCGAGGGAAGTGAGTTCAGAACAACTGAATGCATGTGGCTTAAAAGGTAGCTTTCACCAACTTTATATGTCCGAAATCAGAATCAAATATGCTTTCCTGAAATAACATCTTCATTGTGGTAGAACGTTTATTTTCAGATTGCCATCAGGTGGCCTGATTTCAGATGTGTCCATGTAAACAGGTTTATTGGGAAATCGTTCTTCTTGCAAAGCATGTAAACGTTTTAATCAAACAATTATATTAATCTGACTATCCACAATAATCACATTATTGAGTGCATGTAGCTGCACTCATTGTCATTCGGCTTGACAATTTGCACCCCATTATTTGTATTTCTACTTTGCACATTCTTCCACTGCAAATCTACCATTCCAGTGTTTTACTTGCTATACTGTATTTACTTTGCCACCATGGCCTTTTTTTGCCTTTACCTCCCTTATTTCAACTCATTTGCTCACATCGTATATAGACTTGTTTATACTGTATTATTGACTGTATGTTTGTTTTACTCCATGTGTAACTCTGTGTTGTTGTATGTGTCAAACTGCTTTGCTTTATCTTGGCCAGGTCGCAATTGTAAATGAGAACTTGTTCTCAACTTGCCTACCTGGTTAAATAAAGGTGTTCTCAACTAGCCTACCTGGTTAAATAAAGGTGTTCTCAACTAGCCTACCTGGTTAAATAAAGGTGTTCTCAACTAGCCTACCTGGTTAAATAAAGGTGTTCTCAACTAGCCTACCTGGTTAAATAAAGGTGTTCTCAACTAGCCTACCTGGTTAAATAAAGGTGTTCTCAACTGCTTTACCTGGTTAAATAAAGGTGTTCTCAACTAGCCTACCTGGTTAAATAAAGGTGTTCTCAACTAGCCTACCTGGTTAAATAAAGGTGTTCTCAACTAGCCTACCTGGTTAAATAAAGGTGTTCTCAACTAACCTGGTTAAATAAAGGTGTTCTCAACTAGCCTACCTGGTTAAATAAAGGTGTTCTCAACTAGCCTACCTGGTTAAATAAAGGTGTTCTCAACTAGCCTACCTGGTTAAATAAAGGTGTTCTCAACTAGCCTACCTGGTTAAATAAAGGTGTTCTCAACTAGCCTACCTGGTTAAATAAAGGTGTTCTCAACTAGCCTACCTGGTTAAATAAAGGTGTTCTCAACTAGCCTACCTGGTTAAATAAAGGTGTTCTCAACTAGCCTACCTGGTTAAATAAAGGTGTTCTCAACTAGCCTACCTGGTTAAATAAAGGTGTTCTCAACTAGCCTACCTGGTTAAATAAAGGTGTTCTCAACTAGCCTACCTGGTTAAATAAAGGTGTTCTCAACTAGCCTACCTGGTTAAATAAAGGTGAAATAAAAATACATTTAAAAAAATGACAGCTACTGTATGGAGTTGGCAAGAGCACAAACAGATCTGGGATCAGGCTAAGTCTGTTTCACTGAAAATAAAAGCTGTGTACATGCACTAGCTACTACAACCAGGACTGTTTTGAGGACGAGGAGGAACTCAATGTTTCATAAGGTCTGTGAAGAACATGTCTGGAATGTGGATGACAAAAGCTCTCAGTGGTTCTGAAACCTAATGAGTTTGACAGCATCTGAGAGAACCTGATCCGCAGTCTGAAAATTCCCTTACAGATCTGTCTACTGTCTGTGTGTGTGTGCTTGTGTGTGTGTGTGTGCGTGTGTGTGTGTGTGTGTACATTTGTACTATGTGCATGTGTGTGCACATGAACCTGCCTGCGTGTGTGACTGAATATTTCCTAACAAGGAAGAAGGGCAAACTGTGTGTCTGTTGTGTGAGCTGTTAACAGAGGTGTGATGAGAGTCTGAGCCACCACGGCAGGTCCACCCACTTCTCCTGTTACCCTCAACACGCTGCCAGTTGGCCCACAAACAATACTTAGGCTACATCTCAAATGGCACCCTATTCCCTATGGGCACTGGTCAAAAGTAGTGCACTACATAGGGAATAGGGGGCCATTTGAGACGCGGCTGTTGATGTGATGCTTATTGTGTCCTCCTTCTACCAGCAGTCTGCCTGCCTGGTATCAGATATCGGGTGAGTCATAGGATGATACTTTATATCACATGAGATGTCAGTTAGAAGTCCAGGTTACTGGTGTAGGTCTTCCTCAATGGAAAAGGGAAAAGAAGCAGACAGAAAAATAGATGATTGTTGAGAGGACAGGGTTGTCAGTGGTTATCAGACATTCTATGGCAGAGTGGAGAAAAGGAATGTACCGCATTGTTGGCCAATCTACCCCATATGAAGCAACTATGCAACTCTTTACACTATATAGAAAACTAACTGACAAATACATTAAAGCAACTTTTAAAACAGTACATTCTGTAAATATCCTTGCCACCTTCTTTTAAGCAGGAGAGAAAAGGTTGAAACAATGCTGTGGTATTCCTCTCCACTGCCCATCTGTAGCCCCTCACAGCAAGCCTCCTCCACTGCCCATCTGTACCCCCTCACAGCAAGCCTCCTCCATTGCCCATCTGTACCCCCTCTCAGCAAGCCTCCTCCACTGCCCATCTGTACCCCCTCTCAGCAAGCCTCCTCCACTGCCCATCTGTAGCCCCTCTCAGCAAGCCTCCTCCACTGCCCATCTGTACCCCCTCACAGCAAGCCTCCTCCACTGCCCATCTGTACCCCCTCACAGCAAGCCTCCTCCACTGCCCATCTGTACCCCCTCACAGCAAGCCTCCTCCACTGCCCATCTGTACCCCCTCTCAGCAAGCCTCCTCCACTGCCCATCTGTACCCCCTCTCAGCAAGCCTCCTCCACTGCCCATCTGTACCCCCTCTCAGCAAGCCTCCTCCACTGCCCATCTGTACCCCCTCACAGCAAGCCTCCTCCACTGCCCATCTGTACCCCCTCACAGCAAGCCTCCTCCACTGCCCATCTGTACCCCCTCTCAGCAAGCCTCCTCCACTGCCCATCTGTAGCCCCTCACAGCAAGCCTCCTCCACTGCCCATCTGTACCCCCTCACAGCAAGCCTCCTCCACTGCCCATCTGTACCCCCTCTCAGCAAGCCTCCTCCACTGCCCATCTGTACCCCTCTCAGCAAGCCTCCTCTACTTCCCAGTACCCCCTCCTCCACTGCCCATCTACCCCCTCACAGCAAGCCTCCTCTGCCCATCTGCAAGCCTCCTCCACTGCCCATCTGTACCCCCTCACAGTAAGCCTCCTCCACTGCCCATCTGTAGCCCCTCACAGCAAGCCTCCTCCACTGCCCATCTGTAGCCCCTCTCAGCAAGCCTCCTCCACTGCCCATCTGTACCCCCTCTCTGCAAGCCTCCTCCACTTCCCATCTGTAGCCCCTCTCAGCAAGCCTCCTCCACTGCCCATCTGTACCCCTCTCAGCAAGCCTCCTCCACTGCCCATCTGTAGCCCCTCTCAGCAAGCCTCCTCCACTGCCCATCTGTACCCCCTCACAGCAAGCCTCCTCTACTGCCCATCTGTACCCCCTCACAGCAAGCCTCCTCCACTGCCCATCTGTACCCCCTCTCTGCAAGCCTCCTCCACTACCCATCTGTAGCCCCTCTCAGCAAGCCTCCTCCACTGCCCATCTGTACCCCCTCTCAGAAAGCCTCCTCCACTGCCCATCTGTACCCCCTCACAGTAAGCCTCCTCCACTGCCCATCTGTAGCCCCTCACAGCAAGCCTCCTCCACTGCCCATCTTAGCCCCTTCAGCAAGCCTCCTCCACTGCCCATCTGTACCCCCTCTCTGCAAGCCTCCTCCACTTCCCATCTGTAGCCCCTCTCAGCAAGCCTCCTCCACTGCCCATCTGTACCCCCTCTCAGCAAGCCTCCTCCACTGCCCATCTGTAGCCCCTCTAGCCTCCTCCACTGCCCATCTGTAAATCTACTGCCCATCTGTACCCCCTCTCAGCAAGCCTCCTCCACTGCCCATCTGTACCCCCTCTCTGCAAGCCTCCTCCACTCCCATCTGTAGCCCCTCTCAGCAAGCCTCCTCCACTGCCCATCTGTACCCCCTCTCAGCAAGCCTCCTCCACTGCCCATCTGTAGCCCCGCTCAGCAAGCCTCCTCCACTGCCCATCTGTACCCCCTCACAGCAAGCCTCCTCTACTGCCCATCTGTACCCCCTCTCAGCAAGCCTCCTCTACCTCCCATCTGTAGCCCCTCTCAGCAAGCCTCCTCCACTGCCCATCTGTACCCCCTCTCAGCAAGCCTCCTCCACTGCACATCTGTACCCCCTCTCAGCAAGTCTCCTCTACTGCCCATCTGTCTCAGCAAGCCTCCTCCACCTCCCATCTGTGCCCCCTCACAGCAAGCCTCCTCCACTGCCCATCTGTACCCCCTCACAGCAAGCCTCCTCCACTGCCCATCTGTAGCCCCTCTCAGCAAGCCTCCTCCACTGCCCATCTGTACCCCCTCACAGCAAGCCTCCTCCACTGCCCATCTGTACCTCCTCTCAGAAAGCCTCCTCCACTGCCCATCTGTACCCCCTCTCAGCAAGCCTCCTCCACTGCCCATACCCCCTCACAGCAAGCCTCCTCCATCTGCCCATCTGTACCTACTCTCAGCAAGCCTCCTCCACTGCCCATCTGTACCCCCTCTCAGCAAGCCTCCTCCACTGCCCATCCTCTCAGAAAGCCTCCTCCACTGCCCATCTGTACCCCCTCTCAGCAAGCCTCCTCCACTGCCCATCTGTACCCCCTCTCAGCAAGCCTCCTCCACTGCCCATCTGCCCATCTGCCCATCCCCCCTCACAGCAAGCCTCCTCCACTGCCCATCTGTACCCCTCTCAGCAAGCCTCCTCCACTGCCCATCTGTAGCCCCTCTCAGCAAGCCTCCTCCACTGCCCATCTGTAGCCCCTCTCAGCAAGCCTCCTCCACTGCCCATCTGTACCCCCTCACAGCAAGCCTCCTCCACTGCCCATCTGTACCTCCTCTCAGCAAGCCTCCTCCACTGCCCATCTGTACCCCCTCTCAGCAAGCCTCCTCTACTTCCCATCTGTACCCCCTCACAGCAAGCCTCCTCCACTGCCCATCTGTACCTACTCTCAGAAAGCCTCCTCCACTGCCCATCTGTACCCCCTCACAGCAAGCCTCCTCCACTGCCCATCTGTACCCCCTCACAGCAAGCCTCCTCCACTGCCCATCTGTACCCCCTCTCAGCAAGCCTCCTCCACTGCCCATCTGTAGTCCCTCTCAGCAAGCCTCCTCCACTGCCCATCTGTACCCCCTCTCAGCAAGCCTCCTCCACTGCCCATCTGTACCCCCTCTCAGCAAGCCTCCTCCACTGCATCTAGCCCCTCTCCACTGCCCATCTGTACCCCCCTCACAGCAAGCCTCCTCCTGCCCATCCCTCCTCAGCAAGCCTCCTCCACTGCCCATCTGTACCCCCTCACAGCAAGCCTCCTCCACTGCCCATCTGTACCCCCTCTCAGCAAGCCTCCTCCACTGCCCATCTGTACCCCCTCTCAGCAAGCCTCCTCCACTGCCCATCTGTAGCCCCTCTCAGCAAGCCTCCTCCACTGCCCATCTGTAGCCCCTCTCAGCAAGCCTCCTCCACTGCCCATCTGTATCCCCTCTCAGCAAGCCTCCTCCACTGCCCATCTGTACCCCCTCTCAGCAAGCCTCCTCCTCTGCCCATCTGTACCCCCTCACAGCAAGCCTCCTCCCCCCATATGAGGCATGAATGCAGCGTTAGTGTCACTTGACCGCCCTGATCTCCCTCTCTCCCTCCCTCCTCTCTCTCTCTCTCTCTCTCTCTCTCTCTCTCTCTCCCTCCCTCCCTCCCTCCCTCCCTCCCTCTCTCCCTCCCTCTCTCCCTCTCTCCCTCTCTCCCTCCCTGAATAGCAAGGGACTCGGGCTGAATAGCAGGGACTCAGGGCTGAATAGCAGGGCTGAATAGCAGGGACTCAGGGCTGAATAGCAGGGACTCTGGGCTGAATAGCAGGGACTCTGGGCTGAATAGCAGGGACTCAGGGCTGAATAGCAGGGCTGAATAGCAGGGCTGAATAGCAGGGACTCAGGGCTGAATAGCAGAGACTCAGGGCTGAATAGCAGAGACTCGGGCTGAATAGCAGGGACTCAGGGCTGAATAGCAGAGACTCGGGGCTGAATAGCAGAGACTCGGGGCTGAATAGCAGAGACTAGGGGCTGAATAGCAGAGACTCGGGGCTGAATAGCAGAGACTCGGGGCTGAATAGCAGAGACTTGGGGCTGAAT
Organism: Oncorhynchus nerka; assembly: GCF_034236695.1. NCBI lineage: Eukaryota > Metazoa > Chordata > Actinopteri > Salmoniformes > Salmonidae > Oncorhynchus > Oncorhynchus nerka. The sequence continues at coordinate 18,292,330 of NC_088405.1, forward strand.
AGCAGAGACTCAGGGCTGAATAGCAGAGACTCAGGGCTGAATAGCAGGGACTCAGGGCTGAATAGCAGGGACTCAGGGCTGAATAGCAGGGACTCAGGGCTGAATAGCAGGGACTCTGGGCTGAATAGCAGGGACTCAGGGCTGAATAGCAGGGCTGAATAGCAGGGACTCAGGGCTGAATAGCAGAGACTCAGGGCTGAGTAGCAGGGACTCGGGGTTGAATAGCAGAGACTCAGGGCTGAATAGCATAGACTCGGGCTGAATAGCAGGGACTCGAGGCTGAATAGCAGAGACTCGGGGCTGAATAGCAGAGACTCAGGGCTGAATAGCAGGGACTCAGGGCTGAATAGCAGGGACTCGGGGCTGAATAGCAGAGACTAGGGGCTGAATAGCAGAGACTCGGGGCTGAATAGCAGAGACTCGGGGCTGAATAGCAGAGACTTGGGGCTGAATAGCAGAGACTCAGGGCTGAATAGCAGAGACTCAGGGCTGAATAGCAGGGACTCAGGGCTGAATAGCAGGGACTCAGGGCTGAATAGCAGGGACTCAGGGCTGAATAGCAGGGACTCTGGGCTGAATAGCAGGACTCAGGGCTGAATAGCAGGGCTGAATAGCAGGGACTCAGGGCTGAATAGCAGAGACTCAGGGCTTTTGAGTAGCAATAGGGAACAATAACAAACGGGGTTGCATAGCAAGACTCAGGGCTGAATAGCATAATCTCGGGCTGAATAGCAGGGAAGAGGCTGAAAAAACAATTAGGGCTGAAAGCAGAACAGGGCTGAATAGCAGGGACTCAGGGCTGAATAGCAGGGACTCAGGGCTGAATAGCAGAGACTCGGGGCTGAATAGCATAGACTCGGGGCTGAATAGCAGAGACTCGGGGCTGAATAGCATAGACTCAGGGCTGAATAGCAGAGACTCAGGGCTGAATAGCAGAGACTCGGGGCTGAATAGCAGAGACGGGCTGTTTGACTGGGGCTGAATAGCATAGACTCAGGGCTGAATAGCAGAGACTCGGGGCTGAATAGCATAGACTCAGGGCTGAATAGCAGAGACTCAGGGCTGAATAGCAGAGACTCGGGGCTGAATAGCAGAGACTCGGGGCTGAATAGCAGAGACTCAGCCACTTTTGAAGTCATTCAATAGGGAACCAATAACAAACCGGGTGGCATCAAACTGCACTGAATGGCCTAATCACGAAAGGAAGTTGATATTCTGAGAAGAGGAAAAAACAATTAGAGCAAAACAGAACACTTTTGGGGAAATGTACTCAAAGTGATGAAGTCAGAGAAATGGAAAGAGATTGGATGTAATGATTCCAAGGAAGACAATTGTTCAACAACACATTTATGTCATTTTCAGCCCGATGGCCTATAATGTAATGACTAAATGTAATGACTAAATTCATACAGCATGAACTGGGGTCATATAAACGGTGTGTTTGTGGGGTGTCTGTCATAGCATCAGGCCTCTGACAGCCTAAACCTTTAATGCAGCAGTCATGGCTGGTTAATCCTCTGAAAGCCCTCAGTTTTGTCTCGCAGGTGGAAAGTAAAACAGAAGATCTGGAATCTTTCTCCGTCACCCCCCAACCCCTCCTCATCCCTCAAACGCACCCGCATGGATAACATAAGCCACGGAGCTAAAGGTGTCAGGCCTACCTGTCGAGATGGGGCCCCCTAGCATGACCTATGGATAGCCCCGAGGGACATTAATTATAGAAGAGTCTGACTTGTTGAGAAAAGAGAGAGAAATTAAGAGAGAAAAATAGAGACCGAGAGAAAAAGAGAGAGAGAGAGAGAGAGACAGGAGGGAGACCAGAGAATTGTGAGATGTTTTTACAGTGTCTGTCACCTCCTAATCAGATACTGGTCTCTCGTTGTGAGGATAGTCAGGTTTTACCTGATCAGGTTTCTCATTCATCATCATGCAGGCCTGACACCTGATGCTTAAAACTCTCCTGTTATTATTCAGCTAGGCAGATTAAAGTTGAAACAACTTGTCCCCTCATCTGTCTCTCCTTACTAGTCCTAACTACTGTACTGATACTCAGACACAGAACTAGTCCTAACTACTGTACTGTAACTCAGACACAGAACTAGTCCTAACTACTGTACTGTAATTCAGACACAGAACTAGTCCTAACTACTGTACTGTAACTCAGACACACAGAACTAGTCCTAACTATTGTACTGTAATTCAGACACAGAACTGTATCGTACTGTAACTCAGACATAGAACTAGTCCTAACTACTGTACTGTAATTCAGACACAGAACTAGTCCTAACTACTGTACTGTAATTCAGACACAGAACTGTATCGTACTGTAACTCAGACACAGAACTAGTCCTAACTACTGTACTGTAACTCAGACACAGAACTAGTCCTAACTACTGTACTGTAATTCAGACACAGAACTGAGACACAGAACTAGTCCTAACTACTGTATGGTACTGGTAACTCAGACACAGAACTAGTCCTAACTACTGTACTGTAATTCAGACACAGAACTGTATCGTACTGTAACTCAGACACAGAACTAGTCCTAACTACTGTACTGTAATTCAGACACAGAACTAGTCCTAACTACTGTATGGTACTGTAACTCAGACACAGAACTAGTCCTAACTACTGTACTGTAATTCAGACACAGAACTGTATCGTACTGTAACTCAGACACAGAACTAGTCCTAACTACTATACTGTACGTTACATGGTACTCAGACACAGAACTAGTCCTAACTACTGTACTGTAATTCAGACACAGAACTGTATCGTACTGTAACTCAGACACAGAACTAGTCCTAACTACTATACTGTACGTTACATGGTACTCAGACACAGAACTAGTCCTAACTACTGTATGGTACTGGTACTCAGACACAGAACTAGTCCTAACTACTATACTGTACGTTACATGGTACACAGACACAGAACTAGTCCTAACTATTGTACTGTACGGTACTGGTACTCAGACACAGAACTAGTCCTAACTACTATACTGTACGTTACATGGTACTCAGACACAGAACTAGTCCTAACTACTGTATGGTACTGGTACTCAGACACAGAACTAGTCCTAACTACTGTACCGTACTGGTACTCAGACACAGAATTAGTCTTAACTACTCTACGGTACTGGTACACAGACACAGAACTAGTCCTAACTACTGTACTGTATGGTACTGGTACTCAGACATAGAACTAGTCCTAACTAAATGCACGCACACAAGCATACACACGTGCATGCCCGACATCAGTGCCCAACCTCACTAATGCTCTCGTGGCTGATGGAGGCAAGTCCCCGCAGCAATGTTCCAACATTTACTGTAGTGGAAAGCCTTCCCAGAAGAGTGGAGGCTGTTATAGCAGCAAAGGGGACACCAACTCCATATTACTGACCATGATTTTGGAATGAGATGTTTGATGAGCAGGTGATCACATTCTTTTGGTCATGTAGTGTATCACACAGTCTACTTCCTGTCACCATAGAACATGGAGATATATCATACAGTCTACTTCCTGTCACCATGAACATTGAAAGATATCATACAGTCTACTTCCTGTCGCCATAAACATGGAGAGATATCATACAGTCTACTTCCTGTCACCATAAACATGGAGAGATATCATACAGTCTACTTCCTGTCACCTTGAACATGGAGTGATATCATACAGTCTACTTCCTGCCACCACGAGATCACAGCAATCTGTCCCAACAAATGAAGACATCTTGTTGTGAACATTGTAGTGTTAGATTAGACGACAGCTGGTCACTGGATTCACTTGGTTTCTATGACAGGTCCAGTTACTAATGGACCAGACGGGATGTAGAAAAACACCAAACAGGGAAGTGAGACACAGAGAGGTCACTGAATTTGAAGGTTACCCCCATCAAACAGCGAATCGAAACAAACGCTCAGGTGTGTTATTCTCTGTCAAGACAGTGTCTTAATAATGCAGAGTTAACACAGACTAAATAACCGTGTCTCCCCATGCACTGACAGCTTCAGAAATAATTGACCAGCATGCTGCAAACGGAGACGCGCTAGGCAGAGAATTCAATCCGACGGCTGACAGACACCATTGAGCATGTCACTAGATTTTTGCATGAATACACAAAGCAATATCAGGTCCGGGATAGAAGCGTAGGAGCTCCTGCTTGGTATTTGCGATTGCATCTCTGAGGGTAAATGACTTGGGACTCCCAGTCGTCTACGCTAGTTAACTAAGTTCCTGACGGCGCCCTGCCTCGCTGGAAAGTACCTGGATTTACTGGCTGTCAAAATCATGAGGGATTGTTTCTTTTTCTTCTCTCAGCTTCTTTCTATTCTTCTAATAACTGGCAGCCTCTCAGACTAAAAATCTCCTATCCAATATCTCCTCAAAGCTTGGTGAGAACTCCTTCAAGACAAAGACAAACAGACCCAAATGGACACAAAGAAATGTGACCTTATGAGAAGGGCTGACTGGAAATGTGTAATGTCATCCACGTGTTCCAAGGATCTCAAGCAGGATGGAAAAATAGAAAGTTAGGGCTTAGTAAACCATTTGCAAACACAGTTTTCCATTATTCTGACTAAAACATTGCGCATTGAGGACCAAACAGTTATCCACTATTTTGACTTTAGCTTTGATCATTGAGGAATGAATACACATACAGTACACGTGACCTGTCATATTGTTGTCATTTACATGTAAATCATTCACTTTCCGACACAAACCTCCTGCAACAACAAAACCTCAACCTTCCCAACAGGGCCACAGAGAAAACTGGTACCTCAGCAGACAAAGCCCTACATTGACCTGCCAGAGAGTGAGCTGCCAGGGATAGCGACAGAGATGACAATAGCTCAGTGGCGGTGTGAAGAACCCTGCCTTGGAGCTATGCTGTGTAGTAGAACAATACCTCCCTACATGAAAACTCAGCCACGAAGGAGCTCAACACCGTCTGCTTTAAAAAGTTCACAATGCTGCGCCATGGTCTGTCTCTCCTTCTTTCTTTCGTCCCTTTCTTTTCTCTGTTTTGTGTGTTTCTGTGTTTTCTATTCAGGCTGCGGCTCAGTGACGGAAAGGCTGGGGCAGAGGGGCTGGGGCAGAGGGGCTGGGGTAGAGGGGCTGGGATAGAGGGGCTGGGATAGAGGGGCTGGGATAGAGGGGCTGGGGAGGAGGGGCTGGGGCAGAGGGGCTGGAGCAGAGGGGCTGGTGAAGAGGGGCTGGAGCAGAGGGCTGGGAGGGCTGGGGGAGAGGGGCTGGGGAGGAGGGGCTGGGGAAGAGGGGCTTGGGAAGAGGGGCTGGAGAAGAGGGGCTAGGGCAGAGGGGCTGGGGGAGAGGGGCTGGAGCAGAGGGGCTGGGGAAGAGGGGCTGGGGAGAGGGGCTGGGGAAGAGGGGCTGGAGAGGGCTGGGGGGGGCTGGGGGGAGGAAGAGGGGCTGGAGAAGAGGGGCTGGAGAAGAGGGGCTGGGGCAGAGGGGCTGGGGGAGAGGGGCTGGGGAAGAGGGCTGGGAAGAGGGGCTTGGGAAGAGGGGCTGGAGGGGCAGAGGGGCTGAGGGGGGAAGAGGGGCTGGGGAAGAGGGGCTGGAGAAGAGGGGCTGGAGAAGAGGGGCTAGGGAGAGGGGGCTGGGGCAGAGGGGCTGGGCTGGAGAAGAGAGAAGGGCTGGGGGGAGAGGAGGGGCTTGGGAAGAGGGGCTGGAGGGGCAGAGGGGCTGGGGAAGAGGGGCTGGGGAGGGGCTGGGGAGGGGCTGGAGCAGAGGGGCTGGGAAGAGGGGCTGGAGAAGAGGGGCTGGGAGAAGAGGGGGCTAGGGGAGAGGGGCTGGAGCAGGGGCTGGGGAAGAGGGGCTGGGGACAGAGGGGCTGGAGAAGAGGGGGGCTAGGGAAGAGGGGCTGGAGAAGAGGGGCTGGAGAAGAGGGGCTGGAGAAGAGGGGCTAGGGGTCAGAGGGCTGGAAAATAGGGGCTAGGGGGGAGGAGGGGCTGGGGAAGAGGGGCTGGAGAAGAGGGGCTGGAGGAAGAGGGGCTGGGGCAGGGGGGGGAGAGGGGCTGGGGAGGAGGGGCTGCTGGAGAAGAGGGGCTGGAGAAGAGGGGCTGGGGAAGAGGGGGGAGAAGAGGGGCTGGAGAAGAGGGGCTAGGGGGAGGGGCTGGAGAAGAGGGGCTGGAGAAGAGGGGCTGGTGTGGGGCTGGAGAGGAGGGGCTGGGGAAGAGGGGCTGGGGTGGGGCTGGAGAAGAGGGGCTGGGGCAGAGGGGCTGGGAAGGGGGGCTGGAGAAGATGGGCTGGGGAAGAGGGACTGGGGCTATCGTGGTCTCCACAATGACAGTAGGTGGAAACTCTACCTTTCATTCCACTCAGTATACATGGTGTAATCTATCAGTTCTGCCATTCAGGGTGATTGATTAGATGCTGTCACAGGCTGTAAAGTGACACATTAGAATAGTTTGGTTAACAATGCCTGTAGCTAGCTGGTATGGGGCCGTTGGCTGCTGCCTGCCTAGCTGCCACACAGCAATGATTAATGTGTTGTCAGAAGGTAATCCCACACCCACACTTAATGAGGCAGGAATGTATCATCTTTACAGAGTGGCAGATGTCAGGAGAGGGAAAGGAATCCAAGTGGTTGGAAACAATATACTTTTTCTCACGCGCCTGACGTGTCTGACAAGCTTTAAAAGCCACAAAGACGGCCTGTGTAAGCACAAACTTCAATTGAGGGGACTTTCATTTTGGCATCTTCCTCCCTCCTCCCTCCCTCCCCCTCCCTCCCTCCCTCCCGAAAGTCAACAACTGCTATTGAGAGCAGAGAGTTTCCCATACAGATACAGGATCTTAATTTGACCAGTTTCTCACAGCAGGAAATTATTCCTGCAGCAAAAGGAAATGTGAATTATTGTGTAGATTATAATTAATGGACATTTTTGTTGTGGTTGATACATTTTTAGTTAGGGCATATCAAGTCTGACATTTTAAAGTGGAAATTACAAACTATAGAAGCCTTATTTAAAACTCCTGCAACAACAGGGTGATCTAATTAAGATCCTACAACTGTAGTTCCACATCGGCCTCCAAGTGACTCACCAAAGTAAATGTTTTTTTTTTTAAACCTACTATACAACTAGAGTTAAAAGTCAATACAAGGACATTATGTCAATCATCACTTTTGTTAAATGAGTTTTAGGATCCCCATACACATGATATAGGCCTACAGCTCATTCTGTTAACTACACTGAAGACAATAATCAAAATAAGAATTTAAAAACCACAAAAACACACATATGCTCCAATCCTAATCAAACAGATTATGAGCTATACAGTTGCAACATGATGTGTATCAGCTAGAGCATGAAGACATACTTATAACTCACCTAGGTACCATTTATATTGTCTGATGAAATCTTAGGCAGGATTACTATACCGACGCTAACTAGACCTGGAATGCTCCCGCACATTGGCTAATCGGACTATCTGCATTGTGTCCTGCCATCCACCAGCCCCTCTTTTACGCTACTGCTACTCTCTGTTTATCATATATGCATAGTCACTTTAACTATACATTCATGTACATACTACCTCAATTGGGCCGACCAACCAGTGCTCCCGCACATTGGCTTACCTGGGCTATCTGCATTGTGTCCCACCACCCACCAGCCCCTCTTTCACGCCACTGCTACTCTCTGTTCATCATATATGCATAGTCACTTTAACCATATCTACATACTACCTCAATCAGCCTGACTAACCGGTGTCTGTATGTAGCCTCGATACTCTTTTAGCCTCACTACTGTATAAAGCCTCGCTACTGTTATTTTTCACTGTCTTTTTACTGTTGTTTTATTTCTTTACTTACCTACTGTTCACCTGATACTTTTTTTGCACTGTTGGTTAGAGCCTGTAAGTAAGCATTTCACTGTAAGGTCTACACCTGTTGTATTCAGCACACGTGACAAATAAACTTTGTTTTGATTTGAGACTACAGAGGAAATTAAGGATCTAACTGCTTAATTAACAATAGCAACTCTGGTACTTTTTGCATTCATGTGAAACTGAAATGTTGACTAAACAGTAATTCCCCTATCAACTAAAGGAGATAGATATACAGTGCGTTCGGAAAAGTATTCAGACCACATGACTTTTTCCACATTATGTTACTGCCAGGGGGCAGGTAGTCTAATGGTTGGAGCGTTGGGCCAGTAACTGAAAGGTTGCTGGATTGAATCCCCGTGCTGAAAAGGTACAAATCTGTGGTTCTGCCCCTGAACAAGGCAGTTAACCCACTGTTCCCTGGTAGGCCCTCATTGTAAAAATTTATAAATAAGAATAAATAAGAATTTGTTGTTCACTGACTTGCCTAGATAAATAAAGGTTAAATAAAAAATAGAAACAATTATTGTAAAATTGATTTAAAAACAATAATCTACACACAATTCCCCATAATGACAAAGCAAAAACATGTTTTTAGAAATTTTTGCAAATTTATTTCAAATAAAAAACAGAAATATTTACATAAGTATTCAGACCCTTTGCTATGAGACTCGAAATTGAGCTCAGGTGCATCCTGTTTCCATTGATCATCCTTGAGATGTTTCTACATCTTGATTGGAGTCCACCTGTGGTAAATTCAATGTATTGGACAAGATTTAGAAAGGCACATACCTGTCTATATAAGGTCCCACAGGTGACAGCGCATGTTAGAGCAAAATCTAAGCCATGAGGTCGAAGGATATGTCCGTAGAGCTCCGAGACATGATTGTGTCAAGGCACCCATCTGGGGAAGAGTACCAAAACATTTCTGCAGCATTGAATGTCTCCAAGAATACAGTGGCCTCCATCATTCTTAAATGGAAGAAGTTTGGAACTCTTCCTAGAGCTGGCCGCCCAGCCAAACTGAGCAATCAGGGAAGAAGGGCCTTTGTCAGGGAGGTGACCAAGAACCTGATGGTCACTCTGACAGAGCTCCAGAGTTCTGTGGAGATGGAAGAACCTTCCAGAAAGACAACCATATCTGCAGCACTCCACCAATCAGGCCTTTATGGTAGAGTAGACAGATGGAAGCCGCTCCTCAGTAAAAGGCACATGAAAGCCCGATTGGAGTTTGCCAAAAGGCACCTAAAGACTCTCAGACCATGAGAAACAAGATTCTCTGGTCTGATGAAACCAAGATTGAACTCTTTGGCCTGAATGCAAAGTGTCACATCCTGAGGAAACCTGGCACCATCCCTACGGTGAAGCGTGGTGGTGACAGCATCATGCTGTGGGGATATTTTTCAGTGGCAGGGAATGATAGACTAGTCAGGATCGAGGGAAAGATGAACGGAGAAAAGTACAGAGAGATCCTTGATGAAAACTTGCTCCACAGCGATCAGGACCTCAGACTGTGGCGAAGGTTCACCTTCCAACAGAACAACAACCCTAAGCACACAGCCAAAACAATGCAAGAGTGGCTTCGGGACAAGTCTCTGAATGTCCTTGAGTGGCCCAGCAAGAGCCCGGATTGGAACCCAATTGAACATCTTTGGAGAGACCTGAAAATAGCTGTGCAGCAATGCTCCCCATCCAACTTGACAGAGCTTGAGAGGATCTGCAGAGAAGAATGGGAGAAACTCCCCAAATACAGGTGTGCCAAGCTTGTAGCGTCATACCCAAGAAGACTCGAGGATGTAATCCCTGCCAAAGACGCTTCAAAGTACTGAGTAAAGGGTCTGAATACTTATGTAAATGTGATATCAGTTTTTATTTTTAATACTTTAGCAAAAATATTTTTTAAACTTTGCATTTTCATTACGGGGTATTTTGTGTAGATTGAAGGAAAAAACCTATTTAATACATTTTAGAATGTAGAAGTCTGTAAAGTAACATGTGGAAAAAGTCAAGGGGTCTGAATACTTTCCGAATGCACTGTATAATAGATAAATTATCCATCTCTTACAGAGAGATCCAGCTCCTGGTATGGCCCAGGGAAACAACAGCATTAGCTACAGACCCAAGCCGTTCAGAACCCAACCATCTGTCTCTCATTAGCCTGGCAACAGATCATCATTACAAGGGACTAACACAGACACAATCACCAGAGACTAACAAAGAGTACAGCAACAAGCTTGTACTTTGTAATGACTAACAACATAATTTAATAAGTCCTGTCATTGAAGTGAAGCTATAGTTAAGCATTAGATAAACAGACTGTCAATGTCAACTAGTCAATCTTAACCCAACTCAAGTGTTGTTGATATGAGAAGGAAATACCAGAATAAAGGCTCGTTCAGTGTATGTTTGAAAAGGACCATAACGGAAATAAGGAAAAACCTCTGTTTTATAATCAAATATGTTAAATCACTTTGGTGGTTTGAATTGCATTTTTTTAAATGTCAACATCAATCTAGCCCTCAAGAATAACTGTTTCTGCATACAGTAGAGCTTGAAGGGTTTTGTGGGGGCGTTAGGTAAAATGAGAAGGGATCAGTTTGAGCGAAGGTAGAAATCACGGATGATGTTGGAATCCAGAATTTCCTCCACTGGAACCCAACAACACTCCTCATGGCCATACCCCTGCCAGTCCAGCAGAGATCTGACAGCATTCACTGGACTGCCCTCGGTGTCCAGGGTGGTTGATGGGGTGTCGTGGGGGACAGCATCAGGTAGAGGACCAGGAACCACTGGCCTGAGAAGGGAAACAAGGGTGTGATACGGTAGTGACTGGGCAGTTGTAACCTATACGTCACCTCGTTGGAAGGGAGTCAACCCAGTGGAGGAGTGACGCAGCGAATTCTGTGCGTACTTTGCCCGTGGAAGGAATCGTGCCCACTCACCCTGCCGGTCCAGACAGTGACTCCTCGGGAACCTCCCCAGCTCCTGGTTCATCCTCTCCACCTACTCGTTGGACTGAGGCCAGTACCTGGAAGTGAGGCTGACCACGACCCTGAGCTTCTCCATGAAGGCCCTCCATACTTGTGATGTGACTTGGGGGCCACGATCAGAGACGATGTCCTTCAGAAGGCCATAATGCCGTAAGACCTGCTGGAAGAGTGCCTCAGCAACCTGGAGGGCAGTGGTTAGACCAGGAAGAGGGATTAAACGACATGATTTAGAAAATCTATCCACTACCAGCAGAATGGTGGTGAAACCTTCAGAGGGGAGATCGGTTACAAAGTCAAAGGATAGAGAGACCAGGGTCCACTGAGGCACGGGAAGCGGAAGGAGCTTCCCTGCTCGAGCATTCAGAGGAGACTTAGTTTGGAAACACAGAACAGGAGTTGACATGGCGCAGGATGTCACACTAAGGTGGGCCACCAGTATATCTCAGCGATGGAGTGGATGGTGCGAGAAATACCTGGATATCCAGCGACGACTGCTGTGTGTGCCCATGTCAGCAGCCGATCCCTTATCCCTGTGGGAATGTATGTAGATGCGCTCTGCTGTGTGTGCCCAGGTCAGCAGCCGATCCCTTATCCCTGTGGGAATGTATGTAGATGCGCTCGGGAGGACAGTTCAGGGGAACGGGCTCCCTCTCCAGAGCCTGGCGGATGTCCACATCTACGTCCCAGACCGCAGCAGCTACAACGCGGGAGGATGGGAAGCAGGTCCTCCGGCATTCAGGTGACCAGTCTGTGATTCTCATCCTCAACCATGAAATGGTGGGGTTATGGTGTTGAAGCCAAGGGATGATCTTGTAAACTGGTGATGAAGAAGGTGATATTCTCCTGATTGGACTCCACGGTGAGGGCTAGTTGTTGGGTGATGGTTCCGGATCCTAGAGGGCGACAGTCGAGACCTTAAACCGGAAAAGGGGAGGAGAGCGTGTAGGTAGTAATATTGAGAGGAGGCAAGGGTCTGATCCATAAAGTTCCTCGCGGCGCCGGAATCCACTAAAGCTGTAGACACAAGGCATGAGGGACTGTCAACCAGAGTGATGGGTACATAGAAGAGTCTAACAGGAAGCAGTGAATCCCGGATTCTGAAGTAACGGACACCGCTGGTGCTTGTGCCCTCCCTGGCCACAGTACAGACAGAGCCCCAGGTAATATTGTTGTTAATCCCACCAAAGTGTCCGATATCAAATAGGCTTTACAGCGAAAGCACCACAAACGATTATGTTAGGTCACCGCCAAGTCACAGAAAAATACAGCCATTTTCCCAGCCAAAGAGAGGAGTCACAAAAAGCACAAATAGAGATAAAATTAATCACTAACCATTGATGACCTTCATCAGATGACACTCATAGGACTTCATGTTACATAATACATGTATGTTTTGTTCGATAAAGTGCATATTTATATAAAAAAATCTTAGTATACATTGGCGCGTTATGTTCACTAGTTCCAAAAACATCTGGTGACATTGCAGAGAGCCACATCAGCTTACAGAAATACTAATTATAAATGTTGATGAAAATACAAGTGTTAGATATGGAAATATAGATAAACTTCTCCTTAATGCAACCGCTGTGTTAGATTTCAAAAAAGCTTTACGGAAAAAGCAAACCATGCAATAATCTGAGAACGGCGCTCAGAAAACAAATAGATATATCCGCCATGTTGGAGTCAACAGAAATCAGAAATAACATTATAAATATTAACTTACCTTTGATGATCTTCATCAGAATGCACTCCCAGGAATCTCAGTTCAAACATTTAATGTGGATTTGTTCGATAATGTCCATCATTTATGTCCAAATAGCTACTTTTGTTAGTGCGTTTGGTAAACAAATCCAAAGTCACGAAGCGCGTTCACTAGTTGCAGACGAAATGTCAAAAAGTTCCGTTACTGTCCGTAGAAACATGTCAAACGATGTATGGAATCAATCTTAAGGATATTTTTAACATAAAACTTCAATAATATTCCAACCGGAGAATTCCTTTGTCTTCAGAAAAGCAAAGGAGCGCGAGCTACCTCTCATGTGAAATGCGTGTAACCATCACGTGACTGCTGGCAGACCTCTGACTCAATCTTCTCTCATTCTCTGCCCCTTCACAGTAGAATCCTCAAACAAGTTTCTAAAGACGGTTGACATCTAGTGGAAGCCTTAGGAAGTGCAACATAACCAATATCCCACTGTGTATTCAATAGAGGCTGAGTTGAAAATCGACCAACCTCAGATTTCCCACTTCCTGTTTGGATTTTTTCTCAGGGTTTTGCCTGCCATATGAGTTCTGTTATACTCACAGACATCATTCAAACAGTTATAGAAACTTCAGAGTGTTTTCTATCCAATACTATTTCTATCCAATGCATATATTAGCAACTGGGACTGAGAAGCAGGTAGTTTACTCTGGGCACCTCTGGGCACCTTTTCATCCAAGCTACTCAATACTGCCCCTGTAGCCATAAGAAGTTAAGGCATGTCGTTTAGGACATCTACTTTGTGCATGACACAAGTAATTTTTCCAACAATTGTTTACAGACAGATTATTTCATTTATAATTCACTGTATCACAATTCCAGTGGGTCAGAAGTTCACATACACCAAGTTGACTGTGCCTTTAAACAGCTTGGAATGAAATGTTAATTAATTAATTAAAAATCATACAATGTGATTTTCTGGATTTTTGTTTTAGATTCCATCTCTCACTGTTGAAGTGTACATATGATAACATTTACAGACCACTACATGCTTTGTAAGTAGGAAAACCTGCAAAATCACCAGTGTATCAAATACTTATTCTCCCCACTGTATGTTGGTAAAGTATGATCAATGGTGTTAAGGGACAGTTTAATTTGAGTGGAAACGTTATATTTGACAGCCTTTTCCTGTGTCTTAAAGAGACAGATCCTAGAGCAGCAACAATGCAGAAGGAAGAACATTAACATTCTCATTGGCTTATTATCATTATTATATCTGGTACAGTTCTGGAACATGATGTACTTTTCTGATGTTAAAACCTCAAGCTCAATATTATGATAATGATAAAGAAGTCTACAAATACTTGGATTTTACTGACGTGAATAAAAGTAGCAGAGCTTATGCAAGCATTATTATTATTTGTCAAATTTGTAAAAAAAAACGGTATTTAAAATACAGGGGGAAAAAAGACCACATTATTATTGCCCAGCCTTGGACAGCTTTCAGTCGGGACTCAAACTAAAACACTAAATGCATGAGACATCGAGACAACAAACGGTTCACCACAATGGCATTGTCCCCATTTTGTTCATACCAAAACCCAGAGAGGAACATCCGTAAATATAAAAGCAGTACCAGTCAGAAACACTATCCGAGCCCTTAAAAGCATCTATTGGTTTTTATACAGTAATTAATTTAAAGCAGTACCAGTCAGAAACACTATCCGAGCCCTTAAAAACATCTATTGGTTTTTATACGGTAATTCATTTAAAGCAGTACCAGTCAGAAACACTATCCGAGTCCTTAAAAACATCTATTGGTTTTTATACGGTAATTCATTTAAAGCAGTACCAGTCAGAAACACTATCCGAGCCCTTAAAAACATCTATTGGTTTTTATACGGTAATTCATTTAAAGGTGCTTTAAAGTAGTACAGTGTGTTTATGATGCCTGTGATGTGATTTATAAGAATACTGAGTCACTCCCTCTGATTACAGTTGTTTGCATGCACCGTTGCCCTCGCCGTGACCTCACAAGTCACAGCTACCAAATCGCATAAAATGCAGAACTTTTCCCTCTGTTTTCAAAGCTGGTCGGTCCAAACACTGAGTGAACGAGCCGACGCTGAGCCGACACTTCAGGTCCAAGACTGTAAGAACCGACAGACAACAGAGGGAGACTGTGTGATCCATGCCGTCCCTGACATGTGGAAGACAATTCTTTCATGTGTTTCAGTTTCTGACTGAAGAGTGCAGGGAGAGAGAGTCAGAAAGTAGTGCTGGATATTTCCTGTTGCCTAAACACTTGAAACAAAAACCTCAATAACAAGATGATTATAGAGACGTACTATAACAAGCATGAATGGTCATGTTCTGAACTGGCCTGTCACAATTAAAAGAGATTCATCTCTGTTATGGCTCTGTTGTTTTCAGTGAATTGCATTGTCTGGAGTCCATCAGAATGCCATCCATAACATGAATTAACAATGCCCAAACACGGCGAGCAGTATTGTGTGGTATGTCACGCTTAAACATCTGGTTGCTTTTTTTCTGTCAACATTTTCAGTATTTTCTTTTTTCCATATGTAGAAGCTGTATAACCTGTAAAGTATCCGTCACTAAATCGTATTATTCTTAATACCTATTTACTAAATCGAATTATTCTTAATACCTATTTACTAAATTGTATTTTTCTTAACACGTTACTTCAAAATTAAGAACAGTGTATCATAAATATCAACAATGTCTCAAAGGATAATAATGATGTACTTCAATCAATCTATATCCAAACCTTATGTGAGAATGGAAAAGAAAACATCCAGTACTTGAGTGTTAGCACAAGCTAGTCTGAGGCCAATACAGGGTAGGACTCATGACATGGAAACACATCATCTATCATTAGAGTTGCAAAAATCTTTCGGGAAATCCTAATTGGATGTTCTGCTTATTCCCTACTGATTCTGGAAATTTTTAACCAGATTTTCTGGAAAACCAGGAAATGTAGGAAAATGTACTGGAGTTTTGCTCCTCTATTCACCAAAATGTCCTGACTTATAACCTATACAGAAGAAAACATTGGACATGATAATAATAATAACCTTTATTTAACTAGGCAAGTCAGTTAAGAACAAATTCTTATTTACAATGACGGCCTACACCAGCCAAACCCGGACGACGCTGGGCCAATTGTGCGCCGCCCTTTGGGACTCCCAATCACGGCCGCTTGTGATACAGCCTAGATTCGAACCAGGGTGTCTGTAGTGATGCCTCAAGCACTGAGGTGCAGTGCCTTAGACTGCTGCACCACTCAGGAGCCCCAAAAGTAATAATATAATTGAAATATTTTCATAAATCTGGAAATATATCAATTACTAGGCTGAGAGAAAACAGTATGATAAACTTGATTTCACAGCAATCTGTTTGGTAGTATGTTCTTGTTGAGAAGCATATTCTGGAATGTATCCATTAAAATGATTCAGCAAATCCACTACATCCTCAAAGCGCTATCAAATCAACTCGAACTGTATTTGTCACATGCGCTCAATACATCATGTGTAGACCTTACTGTGAAATGCTTACTTACAAGCCCTTAACCAACAGTGCAGTTCAAGAAATAAAGTTAAGAAAACATTTACAAAATAAACTAAAGTAAAAAATAATAAAAAGTAACACAATAAAATAACAATAATGAGGCTATATACAGGGGGTACCCTGTGGCCATTTGATTAATTGTTCAGTAGTCTTATGGTTTGGGGGTAGAAGCTGCTAAGGAGTCTTTTGGTCCTAGACTTGGCGCTCCGGTACCGCTTGCCATGTGGTAGCAGAGAAAACAGTCTATGACTTGGGTGACTGGGGTCTTTGACAAACTTTTGGGCTTTCCTCGGACATCGCCTAGTATATAGGTCCTGGATGGCAGGATGGCTTTTGGTCTAGGCTATCCGGGAGGATGCTGTTGATGTGAGCCATAACCAACCCTTCAAAACACTTCATGGCTACAAACGTGAGTGCTACGGGCGGTAATCATTTAGGCAGGTTACCTTCGCATCCTTTGGGCACAGGTACTATGGTCTGCATTAAACATAAGTATTACAGACTCGGTCAGGGAGAGGTTGAAAATGTCAGTGAAGATACTTGCCAGTTGGTCCGCGCATACTTTGAGTACACGTCCTGGTAATCCGGCTGGCCCGCAGCTTTGTGAATGTAAACCCGTTTAAAGGTCTTGCTAACATCGGATAGCGAGAGCGTTATCACACAGTCGTCCAGTACAGCCGGTGCTCTCATGCATGCTTCAGTGTTGCTTGCCTCGAAGAGAGCATAAAAGGCATTTAGCTTGTCTGCTAGGCTCACGTCACTGGGCAGCTCACGTCTGGGTTTCCATTTGTAGTCAGTAATACTTTTCAAGCCCTGCTACATCCGAGCCGGTGTAGTAGGATTCCATCTTTATCCTGTATTGACGCTTTGCTTGTTTGATGGTTCGTCTGAGGGAATAGCAGGATTTCTTATAAGTGCCCGGATTAGTGTCCCGCTCCTTGAAAGTGGCAGCTCTAGCCTTTAGCTCGATGCGGCTGTTGCCTGTAATCCATGGCTTCTGGTTGGGATATTTATATACGGTCACTGCGTCGTCGATGCATTTATTGATGAAGCCGGTGACTGAGGTGGTATACTCCTCAATGCCATTGGATGAATCCCGGAACATATTCCAGTCTGTGCTAGCAAAACAGTCCCGTAGCGTAGCATCTGACCAGTTTCGTATTGAGCGAGTCACTGGTACTTCCTGCTTTAGTTTTTGCTTATAAGCAGGAATCAGGAGGATATAATTATGGTCAGATTTGCCAAATTGAGGGTGACGGAGAGGGTTTATGCATCTCTGTGTGCAGAGTAAAAGTGGTTTAGAGTATTTTTCCCTTCGGTTGCACGTGACAAGCTGGTAGAAATGAGGTAAAACGGATTTAAGTTTGCCTGCATTAAAGACCCTGGCCACTAGAAGCTTCGGGATGAGCATTTTGGTTTGCTTATGGCCTTATACAGCTGGGTGAGTGCTGCAAACCGCTGCTGGCACAAAGACATTATGTACAAAATGTGTAAAAAAATAAGTTGCAAATAACACACAAAAAAATAAAAAATAGCCCAGTTGGTTAAGAGCACGTAAAATGTCAGCCACCCCCCCCCCCGGCACCATTCTACCATCCATTCTATCGCATGTTGTTTGTTATGTTTGAAGATTAATAATGCAAAAAATGCCACAAGATCATGTGTAGGCCTATAATACACAATCATGGCTCTCAATTCATGTGGTCTACTTCAGATATTTGGACTGCTTTCCTCTGTGCAAACTTAAAGTGAACCACTGCAGAGTAAAGCAGGTTAACATCAGCGGAGGGAAAAACAGAACTGAAAAGAACCACTTGAGGACTTTCCTGGCTCTGTCACTGTCAATTCCACTGAAGAGCCGTCACCCTGAGAGCAAGGGCTCATGGGAGACGAGAGCTGGCTCTAACTGCCCAGCGACGCAGTCTGCTTCACATTACACGCAGGATGTGGGGAGAAAAACTCATGTCCTGGGCTCTAATATCAAGTCAAACTCTCTAACCGAGCAAACTGTAGTGACATCCATGGAACCATTATACCCCTGACGTAGCTACCAAGCTGTGTTTAGTGGTAGGGGACTGAGCGTTTACTTCCTTCACTGTGAAATGTACTTTAACATGCAGGACAGGGAGTAAAATCTTATAATACCGGTCAAATCCGACATGGCCTCTCTGAGTGGCGCCCAGGATTGCAGAAATACAGAACGGGATTTCAGAGTGTTTTGATAGACCTGGTCAGTTTAACTCAAGGTTTCAACAACATGATGAGGGCTTGGTGGTGGTGAAGCAGGGTATTATCTCCAGGCCCGAGCAGTCTAAATGTCTCTATGCGGTCTAGAGCCATCGCATTCCATGACCTTCGAGTCCTCAAAGAGAATTATCACATTATGGCATTCCAACACGCCCCATTTCCCAAAATACAGCTCAAGGCATTCCCACTCTCTGCATCTCTCTTCTCTGTGTCTGTCTGTCTGTTGCGGTCTGGGAAAAACACTTCAATGGCCTTTACTCAATTTACTTGTTTATTGCAGGTATTTGGCCATTCCTCTTCCCTCGTCTGTCTCATACTCCCTTTGATTCTATTAGTCTCTCTCTCTACTTTAAAAAAATATATCCCTCCCTCCCTCTATATATGTCTCTCTCTCTCTCTCTCTGTTTGTCCCATTGCTCATCCTCTCCACTCAGGAAATCCAATAAGACAGAGACCCAATCACGCTGTCTTCATAACTATGGTGGAGGAAGATGACCTCCCTAGCTAGTGTTATAAACATAAACAACAACACAATGAGACACTGAGGATGTTATGTATTTCTAAGGCCATGTGGTGCATGAAAATACACTAAATTATCCTCAGGCAGACAACTTATCCACACATAAAACTACTTTTACTGCACTTACTGTGTTTTATACGATTTTGCTGGGCATAGTCTACAGGCCATACTAAAGTACAGATGTTCTATCTTAAATTGATCACTGTTGTTGCGGATACTTTTCCTGCACGGCAGGAAATGCAAATTGTAGTCTATTCAAGGTTCAGAAAGGTTTTTAACGTTTGTAATTTCCACTTTAAAACAAAAAAATGTCCATTAATTATTATACAAATAATAATTAACATTTCCTGTTGCTGTAGTTTTTTTCCTGCTGTGAGAAACTGGTCAAATTAAGATAGCACACTTGTATGATTGTATAATACCAATATAGGTTTGACATTGACATCACCCAACGCCGAACAGAGTTACAACAAATACATCAAATACAAAAAATACATCAGTCTTATACCAGATAGGACTTGTTTTTTTATATGCGTGCTTTCTCTAAATGTTCCCCCGAAAACATTGAGCAGACATCCAGCTCTCTGGACATGATTTAGTAGACTTGGAAAAAGTTCAGAATGTTGGAGAAGTGGATATAATTTAGTAGACTTGGAAAAAGTTCAGGATGTTGGAGAAGTGGATATGATTCAGTAGACTTGGAAAAGGTTAGGGCTAGACACCCTTTTCTCATCTGAATTGACAACCGCAATCTGGAGTACATCTGGGCAGCGAGGAGACTGAACCCTCGCCAGGCAAGGTGGGCCATGACGCATTGTTCTGGCTGTATGACACAGAGGAGCGGCCCATGGATCCCACTCCCATACCTGGTGGCGCCGGTAGTGTGGGAGCTGGATGCGGACATTGAGCAGGCGTTATGTGCAGAGCCGGCTCCCCTCCAGTGTCCAGCTGGGCATCTGTACGTTCCGTCTGCTGTCCGCAACCGTCTGATCTATTGGGCTCACACGTCACCCTCCTCTGGTCATCCTGGGATAGGTCAGACGGTGCGCTGTCTTAGTGGGAAGTACTGGTGGCCCACTTTGGCTAAGGATGTGAGGGTTTATGTTTCCTCCTGCTCGGTGTGCGCCCAGTGTAAGGCTCCCAGGCCCCTGCCCAGAGGTAAGCTACACCCCTTACCCGTTCCACAACAGCCATGGTCGCACCTGTCGGTAGATTTCCTGACCGATCTTCCTCCCTCACAGGGTAACACCACGATCCTGGTCGTTGTGGATCGTTTTTCTAAGTCCTGTCGTCTCCTCCCGTTGCCCGGTCTCTCTACGGCCCTACAGACTGCGGAGGCCTTGTTTACACACGTCTCCGGCACTACGAGGTGCTAGGTTCTGGAGGGCGTTCATGGAACGTCTGGGGATCTCGGTCAGCCTCAGGTTTTCACTCCGAGAGTAAAGGGCAGGTGGAGAGAGTTAACCAGGATGTGGGTATGTTTCTGAGGTCCTATTGCCAGGACCGGCCGGGGGTGTGGGCAGCGTTCGTGCCCTGGGCAGCGATGGCCCAGAACTCGCTCCACCACTCCTCCACTGGCCTCTGTCCCTTCCAGTGTGTATTGGGGTATCAGCCGGTTCTGGCTCCTTGGCATCAGAGTCAGACCGAGGCTCCTGCGGTGGATGACTGGTCCAGCATGCGGAGGAAACATGGGACGCCGCCCATGTTCACCTTCAGCATGCCGTGCTGCGCCAGAAAGTTGCCGCAGACCGTCACCGCAGTGAGGCCTCGGTGTTCGCACCGGGGGACCGGGTCTAGCTCTCGACCCAAAACCTGCCCCTCCGTCTGCCCTGTCGGAAGCTGGGTCCGCGGTTTGTGGGGCCATTTAAAGTCCGGAGGAGAGTGAACGAGGTTAGTTAAAGGTTACAGCTTCCCCCCAATTACCTCAGGCCGGTGGTGACTGGCCCGCTCCAGGAATCCGAGGTGCGGGAGTTTCCTCCACCCCCTCTTGGCATCGAGGGGGCCCTGGCGTACTCTGTTCGTTCCATACTGGATTCGAGTAACCCGTGGACTGGGAGGAGTATGGTCCAAAGGAGAGATGATGGGTTCTGGTGGAGGACGTGTTGGATCCTTCTATGCTGCGAGAGTTCCACCGTCTCCATCCGGATCGCCCTGCGCCTCGCCCTCTGGGTCGTCCCCGGGGTCGGTGGGGGAGGTATTGTCACGACTTCCGCTGAAGTTGTTCCCTCTCCTTGTTCGGGCGGTGTTCGGCGGTCGACGTCACCGACCTTCTAGTCATCGCTGATCCATTTTAAGTTTTCCATTAGTTTTGTCTTGTCTTCCATGACACCTGGTACATGTTGTGTATTTAACCTTTTGCGTGTAGGGGGCAGTATTTTCGTTTTTGGCTAAAAAACGTACCCATTTGAAACGGCCTATTTCTCAGCCCCAGAAACGAGAATATGCATATAATTGTCAGATTAGGATATAAAACACTCTAAAGTTTCCAAAACTGTAAAAATATTGTCTGTGAGTATAACATAACTGATATTGCAGGCGAAAGCCTGAGGATAATCCAATCAGGAAGTGCCTCTTATTTTGAAACTTCTCTGTTCCTATGCATGCCTATCCTCCATTTAAAGGCATATCAACCAGAGTCCTTTTTCTATGGCTTCCCTAAGGTGTCAACAGTCTTTAGACATAGTTTCAGGCTTTTATTTTGAAAAATGAGCGTGAAGGATCACATTGCGTAAGTGGATAGGTGGGGGCTCTCAGAGTGAGTTTTGTGCAACTGAGTAAAGCGGCCATTGTTTCTCCCGATGTTATTGAAAAAGCTACACACTCGGTTGATATATTATCGAATATATATTTTAAAAACAACTTGAGGATTGATTATAAAAAACGTTTGACATGTTTCTGTGGACATTATGGATATTATTTGGAATATACCTCTGCGTTGTCGTGACCGCTCTTTCCTGTGGATTTCTGAACATAACGCGACAAACAAACGTCGGTATTTTGGGTATAAAAATAATCTTTATGGAACAAAAGGAACATTTGTTGTGTAACTGGGAGTCTCGTGAGTGAAAACATCCAAAGATCATCAAAGGTAAACGATTCCTTTGATTGCTTTTCTGATTTTCGTGACCAAGCTTCCTGATGCTAAGTGTACATAATGCTATGCTAGGCTATCGATAAACTTACACAAACGCTTGGATTGCTTTCGCTGTAAAGCATAATTTCAAAATCTGAGACGACAGGTGGATTAAAAAACGGCTAAACTGTGTTTTGCAAAATTGCACTTGTGATTTCATGAATATTAATATTTTCTTGTAATATTATTTGACTGTTGCGCTATGCTATTCAGCGGTTGCTGACGAAAATGATCCCGCTAACGGGATGGGTAGCGCCCCTCTGTTTCCCATCATGTCTTTGTCAGTGATTGTTTATTGTAAGTGTATGTGTACGTCTGTACTGGTGTGCGTCGGGTTATGTTACCCATTGATTTTTGTTATTATGTTTTCCAGTGGGGTTTTTTGTAAATAAACTGCGCCGTTGGAAACACAGTTATTTCTCTCCTCCTTCTCTGCCGCCAGTTAAACACCCTTACACTCTGTGTGTGGAGTAAAGGTGGTATAGAGTTTTATCCCCCTCTGGTTGCACATTTAACATGCTAGTAGAAATTGGGTAAAAAGGATGCAAGTTTCCCTGCATTCGAGTCCCCAACCACTAGGAGTGCCACCTCTGGATGAGCATTTTCTTGTTTGCTTATAGCCTTACACAGCTCATTGAGTGCGGTCTTCATGCCAGCATCGTTTGTGGTGGTAGATAGACAGCTACTAAAAATATAGATGAAAACTCTCTTAGTGTGTAAATAGTGTGGTCTACAGGTTATCATGAGATACTATTAGATTGCGTGCTCAAGCTGTTTAAAAGTATACACAGACCGCCACCCCTTGTCTTACCAGATGCGGCTGTTCTATCATACCGATGCAACGTAAACCCCACCAGCTGTATGTTATTAAAGGCGTCGGTCAGCCACGACTCGGTGAAACAAAATATTTAAGTTTTTAATGTCCCACCCTTGCTAATGATTCAGTACTACACAAATATGTTTAATTATTTATTTACTAGCTAACTAAATAATAAGGATAACATAAATAAACAGGATAACATACACACTTATTACATGAGACAAAGTTCCCTAGCGGACTTTTACAAAATGGTGGCTTTTTACACAACAACATGAAAAGGGGGAAAGAGAGAGAGAAGACACTTATCGTCAATACTTTTCAGAACTATTCTCACAGTAATCATAAAGTTTGCACACAAACTGCCGCCCGTTTGGAATAAGAAATCATGAATGTATTTTCGTGAGTGCCTTTGTTTGCCGTTTATCTCTGTTGGAACCAGCCCTCCTTAGGAAGGTTGTTGGCCTTTTAGCGGCAAGCTGTATTTCTCTGATTGTCCAAAAGGGGTCTCCCTTTTCCTGTCTTCTACTATTGTTCACTCTGGAAGACAGCTAGCCAGCCGTGTCGACCGTTCCCATTGGTGATGAGCATAGTAGGATAGTCTCACTTAGGTTCGCTTTTCAAGAAAATATTTGACTCAAATCAGCTAATCAGCTGTTTCAGTGATTGTTTAAGAGGGGGGTTTGTTTTCCCCATCGTGTTGGTATTCATGATTTGGACCACGATGGACATGACCTGCAGCTCGCCGTGTCTCTGGTCTAAAGGAAGGTGAGTTTATTTCTTCACCTCGTGTTGAGGTTAAACGTTCCAACTATTTCAAACGTGCCTTACGTTTCCTGGTCTAATGTTAATCTCTGTTGGTAATCATTTTAAAGGGCACGGTTCCGTCGGTCTGACATGCTCTCTGACCTTATCGGGGTGTGGCTACTTACTTATGCACAGTTTATAGGCGATAGATTCTCTTATACCTCCTAAAATCCCATTCATATCTTAACAAATGTACTTTCATCCTTTTTCATATCATATGCACAACATATTGGATAGAAACTTGACCTATAAAGGGGATATACTTTCCAAGTTACAGTATTTCGTCCATACAATTTTTAATGACATCACAAAATGAAAACCAATATGACATTAGTTTTCTATAGCTCCCCGTTGACCATTCCCCACATTCTTGTGTTAGAATTGTTGCTCCATTATTCACATTTGACCGTGTTAGAGTTTCGGGGGGGAAAAGTCTGTTAACAAAGAACATTCCTTGGGTTTAACACTGGGGGAAATAATGTCTCCTTCTCCTGTAATTTACAACAGGGTGGGAACTGTCGACCATCCAGCAGCTCCCTCCGCCCCTCTGTGGGCGAGAGAGAAGCCTGGTGACGGTCATCCCCCACCTGTCTGATCTGACCCATTCTGATCAGTCATGACACTTCTTTAACTTTGATTGTACCCCAAACATTGGTATTCAGAAACAACCACAGTATTTAAACAGTAACTCTCACAAAAAGAGAGTGTGAGGGAGAAGAGAAGAGAGGGAGAGAGGAGAGAATTTAGTGAGACTAGAGAGAGTATTAATTAGTGTTAATATTTTTGTTCAGTGTAATTACTGTCCAGTGTAACTGTGCTACAGTAACCCCAGACACCAGGCTCCTGTGTTATGAAGGGACGCCCCACTGTACGAGACATAAAAGAAAACACAAATGTCTAATTACACCATCATCATCTCTTCCTCCCTAATGCCTCGTTTGTCTGCACCACTCGTTAATTGGTGACCCGCACGATTGGTCAGAAACACAATGGTTCTGATGATGGAGCCAATTAAATGGCGGTGAGGCAGGGTGTACACGTGCCCCGCCGAGAGGGTTATGGCTGCCACATCATGCTTCATCGGACTCAAAACAAACTGTTATGGTGGAAACCAACACCCCAAGAGGCAAGGACCCAAGCACGGGATGGGACGTTTAGAACCACACGAGCCCAACTCTGACTCTCATCACGGTCGCTGTACCACTTTAAACAAACAACTTATAAAGGCTTTGTAGAGTATTCACAGGTCTTCATAAGTCCTACATAGATATTTCACAAATCACTTATGAGCAAAGTCCAACTACAATAAGGGTGTATGAAGTCTGTATAAAGGTTACACAGTATATTCAGTCAAAGGCTGCTAAGGTGCAGCAGCAGCAGAAAAAACAGTGTACTGCACTGTAGAAAGTGTGTTATCTACAGTATTTAAGTAAAGGAAGATACACATAATGGGACATTTCTATCTGATAATATACATAACATGTTTTGCTATTTACTCTGTCACAAACACATAGAAATCAACTAGCTTGATAATGTTCAGCCATATCTAACTCTATGACAACAGAAGCAAGCGTTGCTGCTACATTGGCAAGGCTATGTAAATATACTGTAATCCTCCAAAGTGACTTTTGCCTGCCAACAAGCATTGTTAAAGCACTCTGCTTCTTTTCATATGAAGTGGATGAGCAGTGTTTTTATTCTACTCCTCTAAATCTAGCAAACATGCCAGAATGGGGTTAACTTATTTCCTTGTTTTCTTTTCTTGCTCTGCCATTTGCACGTTGAATCAAGAGAAAAGAGTCATATGAACGGACACTAAAACACTGGAATATTTTGTCTGAAATTATAAATATTTCAACTTTTTCCATGCACCCTGTATTTCTACCTGATTTCTCCATGCAACCCTCAGTCTGTTCTAAATGCATCATGCCTCGTCATTGGTTGGCTTTGTTCTTACCTCCCAGACTGCTCTCAGTCTGTAAGGCCCTGGGGACCTTTGGACGGGGCAGCCTCGCTGATCCAACCAGTAAATATTTAATGACCTTGTAATTACATGGAATCAAATCTTAGCAAAGCTATTCATTTACACCCCTCTGAAAGGGGGGGAAAGGGAGATGAGGGGAGAAGGGTGAGGAGGGTTACATCTATGAAATCCCAAACTATAATTAGTCTGGCCCTAACGAGCGAGGGAGGAATAAGTGCATGGTTGAGAAAAATGAAGCGTGTACGTGAGATGTCGCTCCGATGGCCAGCGCTGTCATGCTCTGCGACGCTGCTGCGACCGGACAGCCGCCCGTCCACTTTGATCTGGGCTTATGCATACAGAATGAGGTCAAACCGTGGTCACATACACAGAGAGACACACACAAGCATACACACACACACACACTCATTAAAGAGAGTCCCCTCGGAGGGAGGGAGAGGGGGCACGGTAAGGGCTTCTGTTCAAAGGGCTACCACACCAGGACCCCTGCAACGGGAGACTGACACTCAGACACGGATGAAGAAAGGAGGACAGGAAGGAATGAAAGAGAAGGAGGGGGGGGGGGGGTTCACTGCTCATACACATCACTTAATTATGGTCTTAATAGGGTTAGATGGATTAGACAAATGATTGACCCCAATGCGAGGTGAGGGAACTATTAGATAATCAGCTATATCAGAGATATAGGATCTCTCTCATCACACTGCTAATGAGGGGGACTCCATTCAACCCTCTGAATGGCTGAAAAAGAAACAACTAGTTCTTTATTTCCTGATAGGTTCCATAAACTGGGCAGTGAATGTTTTTTGTTGTCTCTTTATTCACTTACTGTACTCTAGTTTCTCTGGACTGGAAAGCCCTAAATATGTATTTTCCTGCATGAAGAGCCAGTACCTCCTATCAGGAATTTAACACCTCATTCAGTTACATACTTCAGGACACTTTATACTGTATCTAACTTTCAATTGAGATTCTCCATTGGAAGTGCTTGTTAATCCAGGGCCAGGCCTAATCTGTGTCCGGAAAAGCAGCGGTATTACAATTTAAAGCGTGCACTCACCACCATGTCTGATGACTTGGGTTTAACCACCTTCATGAAGGCTCCCCGTGCCACAGCCTCCTGCTGTTCTGTCTTACAAACCTTCCTAGTGTCTAGGAACTTTAGGGTGGGTAGCTTGTGCAGAACAAAGTACCTGAGGAAAAACACACACAGGCAAAAATGTTGGTAACACATTTTGCTAACAGATATGACATAAAATATGATCTACAAGAGATGTACTTTACGTATTATACCATGAAATGTCTCAGTTGACTGTACACCAAAACATATAACACACACTTTACTTTATAGAATAGGGGAATTAACAATATCGACAGAAAAACAAACAAATGTATACACACGATGATTTGAGTAAAAAGTCCTATATTACAATAGAAACTGAACATATCTTGTGAATACATAATCAAAGCACAAGATGTGTATATATTGTAGTTAAACATCATCTTCCAGAGCTTAACAACTTGTTCATATCCACGTACAAAAGCTATTATGCAAATGAAATGACAGAAATTCCAATTTGTAAAACGGGACATATCAACAAACAACTTGAAAAGACTACTTGTTTACTTAGTAGAGATATAATGGCGATGCCATCTATCCTTCCATGCAATAACCTTCAAAGTTGATAAAAATAAGGGCAGAAATATAAATAGAACGAAAGGAGATACGCCCCATCTGCCAGAGCTGTCATTCCTGTAACATCACAGATATCTTCTCTAAGCTTTCAGACACTATCTTTCATTGGGAGGGAGAGGAAACATCAGGTTGATAACGGCTGGGATACGGAGATGACAACAGATCCATTCAGAAAGCGGGTGGGAACAAAAGACAGCAGAGGAAGGGAGAGGACAGAGGAGAGGAGGACAGAGGAGAAGAGGACAGAGGAGAGGAGAACATTGGAGAGAAGGATAGAGGAGAGGAAAACAGAGGGGAGGAGAACAGAGCAGAGGAGAAGAGGACAGAGGAGAGGAGGACATAGGAGAGAAGAGCAGAGGAGAGGAGGACAGAGAGGAGGAGGACAGAGGAGAGGAGGACAGAGGAGAGGAGAACAGAGGAGAGCAGAGGAGAGGAGGACAGAGGAGAGGAGAGCAGAGGAAAGCAGAGGAGAGGAGAACAGAGGAGTGGAGAACAGAGGAGAAGAGGACAGAGGAGAGGAGAGCAGAGGAGGACAGAGGAGAGAAGAGCAGAGGAATGGAGGACAGAGAGGATGAGGACAGAGGAGAGGAGAGCAGAGGAGGACAGAGGAGAGGAGAGCAGAGGAGAGGAGGACAGAGGAGAGGAGAGCAGAGAAGATGAACAGAACAAACATGTCAAGGCTGGAGGTTACAGCCAAACAGAACAGAGTAACAGACATGTCAAGGCTGGAGGTTACAGCCAAACTGAACAGAGTAACAGACATGTCAAGGCTGGAGGTTACAGCCAAACTGAACAGAGTTACAGACATGTCAAGGCTGGAGGTTACAGCCAAACTGAACAGAGTAACAGACAAGTAAAGGCTGGAGGTTACAGCCAAACTGAACAGAGTAACAGACATGTCAAGGCTGGAGGTTACAGCCAAACTGAACAGAGTAACAGACATGTCAAGGCTGGAGGTTACAGCCAAACTGAACAGAGTAACAGACATGTCAAGGCTGGAGGTTACAGCCAAACTGAACAGAGTAACAGACATGTCAAGGCTGGAGGTTACAGCCAAACTGAACAGAGTAACAGACATGTAAAGGCTGGAGGTTACAGCCAAACTGAACAGAGTTACAGACATGTCAAGGCTGGAGGTTACAGCCAAACTGAACAG
Organism: Oncorhynchus nerka; assembly: GCF_034236695.1. NCBI lineage: Eukaryota > Metazoa > Chordata > Actinopteri > Salmoniformes > Salmonidae > Oncorhynchus > Oncorhynchus nerka. Next base: position 18,320,821 of record NC_088405.1, read on the forward strand.
AGTAACAGACATGTAAAGGCTGGAGGTTACAGCCAAACTGAACAGAGTAACAGACATGTCAAGGCTGGAGGTTACAGCCAAACTGAACAGAGTTACAGACATGTCAAGGCTGGAGGTTACAGCCAAACTGAACAGAGTTACAGACATGTCAAGGCTGGAGGTTACAGCCAAACAGAACAGAGGAAGAGACAGCAGCAGCAGTAGCTAAGTGATGGGTGAGGAGGGACATGGAGGAACCACGATATGGACACAGACAGGCTCCATACAGAAGGTGATGATGGTGGTAACAGTAGGGGTGAAGATAGATAGTAAAACCAATGTCAGCATGTCAACACACTAGGATTATAGGGAAGGGGGATATTGATTGATCTATAAACTTGTCACGGCTTCTTCTGAAGTCGGTGCCTCTCCTTGTTCGGGCGGCGCTCGCCGTTGCCGATCTACTAGCCATAACGGATGCCCTTTCTTTTTCCTTTTGTTTTGTCTTTGTTTTCACACACCTGTTTTCCATTTCACAATTATTTGTGCCTGTATTTAGACCCTCTGTTTCCCCCATGGTGTTGTGCGGGATTATTCATGTTCAGTTAGGTTTATTTTGATGGCTAGTTTTTTGACGGGTGCTGTGTTCACCCTTGCGTTATCTTTACCGTCTTGTTTTGGTCAAGTGTAATTGTTACCTTGTGCCTTGTTGAGTAAAGTACGTTGCTCACTCATTCTGCTCTCCTGCACCTGACTTCATGCACCAGCTACACTCACTTTCTGACAAAACTATAAAAGATGATACAAACAGTATATTATGACTCAAGCCTGAGAACATCTGAGAGGGTATAGTACAAATCAGGATATAGGAATTATACTGGGAACTTGCCTAAATATTCTGAAATATATTTTTATTATTTAGAAAAATAAGCTTGAAATGGGCATGGCCTACTTAATTCAACAACCAAAAACACACATCTACGTTTATATTTCTTATGCTGCCAGAGCCGCCCGTCACTCCGGAGCTGCCAGAGCCGCCCTTCACTCCGGGGCAGCCGCAGGCTCCCGCCTGTCCGGCGCTGCCGGAGTCTTCCGTCTATTCGGGGCCCGCTGCAAGGGTCCCCAGTCCGAGGTTACAGCCAAACAGTTTTGTGGGCCAAGACTATGGTGGAGTGGGGTCCACGTCCCACACCAGAGCCGCCACCGCGGACAGAAGCCCACCCAGACCCTCCCCTATGGGTTTCGGTTTTGCGGCCGGAGTCCACACCTTTGGGGGGGGGGGGGGACCTTAGTTCCCTCTTTATGTCTGTATTTTAGTTTGGTCAGGGCGTGAGTTGGGGTGGGCATTCTATATTTTTGTTCCATGTGTTATAGTTCTATGTGTTTGGCCTGGTGTGGTTCCCAATCAGAGGCAGCTGTCAATCGTTGTCTCTGATTGAGAACCATACTTAGGCAGCCTGTTTTCCCACTATGGGTTGTGGGTAGTTGTTTTCTGTGTCTGTGTTTCACCATACAGAACTGTTTCGATTTTCATTTCGTTGTTTCATTTGGTTATTTGGTATTCAGTGTTCAGTTATATTTCATTAAAATGGACACTTACCACGCTGCGTTTTGGTCCGATCTTTCATACTCCTCAGATGAAGAAGATCGTTACATCTTAATAAACCTGAAAATCAAGTTATTTCTGGTTGTTTATCAAAGTCAGCTGGCTAACTTATTGATCCTACTTTGTAGTATACCCCTCAGGCCAGAGGTGTTTTAGCAGTAGAGGAGGCACGTACACAGATACCTGTGCCCCTGTACCCGCCCCTTCGCCCTCCCACTCACCAAGTGCCCATTTGAGTGGTGGTAAACTTAGTTTGAGTGTGTGTAGTAAGCTACCCAGTTTAAATATCAACAGTACTGCCACAGACGCAGCACTTGAGCATTTATGTCCTTATAGAATCATAGCCGCTGGAAGGGCACTGGAGGTAAATCAATTTGCCAAAGCTATAGAATTACTGCTATCTGTTCAGAAAGAAATTAAATAATTCAGAATAGCCTAGTACACCTTGCCTGACGACTCAAACTGAATTCTTCCACTGCTCTATGTTCACTACATTCTTCAGTCTGAAACTGACATCGTTGAGGTCGATTGTGGTGAAGTTAAACTGAGAGGTTTCGTACAAAACAAAGTCATCAGCGGTTTCTGGGACCAATCAGAATGGTTAGAGAACGTGTTTGCGTTCTAGAAATCATCAGGGAGGTTCTCAGATCCAGACTCATTGCGGGGAAGAAACTAGCGTCCGTGGGCGTGGCATAGCTTTTGGCCCGGAGCAAGGAGTTTGGGTAGCCAGGCAATACTACACCATGATTAGGCCAATAATTGAGCCACAGAGGATCAATAGCTTCTTTAAAAAACTGCCTAGTGGATTGTGTGGAGCCCAATAACAAGGCATAGCCTATAGTCTGGAATGCGCAGCAAATCTGTCAGTGAACAACATGAAGACAAAACAGGCCTTTCGCAATATTTCAAATACAATCGCGGGAAAACACAAGTTGAAAAGCAAATGGCTCCTGCTGAACAGAAAATAATCTGTGAAAGGAGGTACGGCAGGGCGGGCCAGGCCCCCTAAGGCTCGCCCATAACACTGTCCCTGGAGTGAGCTGTACATCGTTGGGTGAGTCAGTGAAACTAGAAAGCTTTTTAGGAGTATAATGTCCTCCTCATATTGTACAATATGTGTGTCTCCACACACCTAGACCTAGTCAATTGATTGATTCCTGACAAGGTGGTTTTTATTGATTTCAGATTCTCAGTTTGTCATTGTCAAAGTAGCCTATCATTTTGATAATAAAAAACATTCTGCCAAAGTCTCCAGTCGTGATGAATGACGCATGATGTAGAATTGCATGAAATGCATCTATAAAAGGCCACATTTTTCACAGACCATGCATGGGCTACTAAAAATGTGTGCAACTTCTGTCAGCACCTGTACTGCTCTATGCCACTACGCAAATGGATTGATATGCATGCAAGGCTTATAAAAGCTCCAGACCAGGCCTGAGGTGTTTTAGCAGTTGAGTGACAGAGAGCTGAAACCCCTGACATTTATTCTATTGTAATACACAAAAGACTCAAATAGACGTTGTCTGACAAAAAGGAATAATTATAATTCAAGTCTCCTTTTTACAGTTCTCCTTAAAAACTTGTTCATGATGTTTGAGCGGATGGGTTGAGTGGATGGGTTGAGGGATGAGTGAGCTCGGGACCCAGTGCTGGTGGGGGGTATAGGGCACCTGAAGGAAAACTGTCCAACTGTAGGAAAAGTATTTAATCAGGGAGGAACGAAAGACCTCCAAAAAGATTATGTCACTCAAGCCAATGTGTAAACATGGCAGGTAACAACTGGTTCTGCTTCACGATGAATGTGTGACATACCCCCAGAGGCAATTTCACTCATCCCAGAGGCTTCTCCAAGATGCCGCTGACAGAAAAGAGGTATACAGAGTGGACTTTAATTCTGACTCAGGAGGCGTGCATTCCATCCACAGCTTCCAAGTATATTACTCGCTAATGTTCAGTCCCTGGACAATAAAGTAGACAGGCTCTGGGCGAGGATCTACTTCTAGAGAGACATCAGGAACTGTAACATAATCTGTTTCACAGAATCATGGCTCTCTCCGGATATACTGTCTCCGTCCATACAGGCAGCCGGGCAATCAGTACATCGCATGGACAAGAAAAAAGGTAGAGGTAGAGGTGTATGTTTCATGATTAACTACTCATGGTGTGATTGTGGTAATGTTCAGGAACTCAATACCTTTTGTTCATCAGACCTGGAATACCTCATAATGAAATGCCGACCGCATTACCTCCCGAGAGAATTATCTTCGGTCATCGTTACAACCGTGTATATTCCCCCTCAAGCCGATACCATGATGGCTATCAAGGAACTACACTGGACTTTGTGCAAACTGGAAACCGCATATCCTAAGGCCGCATTTATTTTAGCTGGGGACTTTAACAAAGCAAATCTGAGGAAAACGCTACCCAAGTTTTATCAATACATCGCCTGCACTACTCGCGCCTCAAAAACTCTCGACTGTTGCTACTCTCCATTCCGGGACGGATACAAGGCTCTCCGCCGCCCTCCCTTCAGCAAATCATATCACACCTCCATTCTGCTCCTCCCTTCCTATAGGCAGAAACTCAAACAGGAAGTACCCGTGGTAAGGACAGTTCAACATTGGTCTGACTAATCAGAATCTATGCTTCAAGATTGTTTTGATCACGCGGACTGGGATATGTTCCAGGTTGCTTCTGAGAAAAACATTGACGTATACACTGACTCAGTGACAGAGTTCATCAGGAAGTGCATAGGGGATGTTGTTCCCACTGTAACGATTAAAAACGATTCAAACCTTAAAACATGGATAGATGGCAGCATCCGCGCAAAAAACTGAAAGCGAGAACCACAGCAAGGTGACTGGGAACATGGACGAGTACAAACAGTCCAGCTATGCCCTCCATAAGGCAATCAAACAGGAAAAATATCAATACAGAGACAAAGTGGAGTCGCAATTCAACGGCACAGACACGAGACGTATGTTGCATGGACTCCAGGCAATCATGTACTATAAAGGGAAAACCGAGGAAAACACAGTGCCGACGACGCGGGCCACCGCCGCTCACGAGGACAGGTAGCTCTCGTTCTCCCTGTGTCTGACGGGAGTAAGACATTTAAACATGTTAACCTTCGCAAGGCTCCTCAGAGCATTGCAGACCAGCTTGCTTGAGTGTTTACGGACATATTCAATCTCTCCCCATCCCAGTATGCTATCCCCACTAGTTTCAAGATGACCACCATTGTTCCTGTACCAAGAAAGCGAAGGTAACTGAACTAAATGAAGCACCCCAGCTTTTATAAATTGGATCCAGCTTTTATATAGGAACCCCTGTGCGAGAATACTCACTAACAAATCATTGACGCCCCGATTTAACCTTTACAGAGGGACAAGGCAGGGTTGTGCGCTGTCGCCTATGCTCTTAGCCCTAATTATTGAACCTCTCGCTCAGGCGATTAGATCTCATGCAGCAATACACGGCTATAATACTAAAGATACTCTAAATAAGATTTCCCTATACGCAGATGACATTCTCTATGTAACAGAACCCCAAGCTAGTATTCCAGCTATTATTGATGTGAATAATTTGTTTGGTACCTTCTCGGGATACAGAATAAATTGTAACAAGAGTGAATTAATGCCCATACGGTTGCAAAACACCTCCTGGCTAGAACATCTTCCAGTTAAGTTATCTTCAGAAGAATTTACCTACCTAGGAATTGTAGTTACCAAACAATACGCCTTACTATTTAAAGATAATTTTCCCTCTCTGATGCAAAAACTCAAGGCAAACATACAATTTTGGAGAACTCTCCCAATTTCTCTGCTCGGACGAATTAATGCCATTAAAATGGTCTTCCTCCCACAACTGCACTACCTATACCAGAACATCCCAGTATTCATACCTAAATCCTTTCATAAACAACTGGACTCAATTATCAATCCTTTCATCTGGGATTATAAAACACACAGGACAGATGGAAGGAGGATTGTCTTTCCCAAATGTTATATTTTATTACTAGGCCGCTAACCTCCAGCGCTGTTAAGTTTCTGCTGGATGACACACCTCCGTCATCCAGCTGGTTTATTATGGAGCGTGAGGAGTGTCACCCCTTCTCTAGGGACTGACATTTCAATGGCAGACTGGGAAGAGAGCTTGGAGTATATCCACACATGCTCCATTAATTCCAGACATCGTCTCATACAATTCAAGGTATTACACTATTCCAAAACCAAACTGCTGTGGATATTTCCTGATACATCCCCTATGTGTGATAAATGTCAGGCTGCGCAGGGTACACTACTCCACTGCTTTGCCCTATGCTCTAGCTTGTATGGTTATTGGTGTGGAATTTTTAGGATCCTCTCTGAAGTTCTGGAGACTTCAATAGACCCAGACCCGCTTCTGATAATCCTGGGAGTGTCTGATTCCCTAAACGGATTAAACCCCCAAAACAACTCACCTCTTACAGTCTCATTTCGGCAAAAGAAACAAATCTTGTTGTTTTGGAAAAGGAGGGAAGCGCCCTCTACCAAATTATGGCTCAGCGAATTGGCAAACACTGTACACAGAATTAGATATATTCTGAACAATAAATTATCAACATTTGATCAAATCTGGCAGCCTTTCCTCTCCTACTTGGACGAGTCGGTGCTGTGAATTTGTACTTATTAACGCACTCTCAATTGTAATATTTTAATCTACCTTTGGGCAGCAGTCGGAAGGGGGGGATAAAGGGGGGGAATAAGGGGGGTGGGGGATAAAGGGGGGTGACATCTACCCTCTTTCTTTCTACGTGTCCTTGTTCTGTATGTCTTGTTTTGTAATATTTGTTTTGTACCCAGAACTCTGGGTCTTGTTGTTCCTGTCTGCTCTTTCATGTTTATATAAGAATTGTATACCTGTCTTTTATACCTATACACCATTCTTGTGTGTGTTCAATAAAACATATTTGAAACAAAGATGATCAATGGAAACAGGATGCACCTGAGCTCAATTTCGAGTCTCATAGCAAAGGGTCTGAATACATATGTTAATAAGGTATGTGTTTTTATTGTATTTTATTTTTTTGTTAACATTTGTCAAATCCAGCTTTCGCTTTGTCAGTATGGGGTATTGTGTGTAGATTGCTGAGAAAAAAACATTTATTTAATCCATTATAGAATATGGCTGTAACGTAACAAAATGTGGAAAAAGTCAAAGGGTCTGAATACTTTTCGAATGCACTGAATGTGTACGCGACAAATAACACTGGATTTGATTTCAAATACACTGTAGCTAGGATGTCAAACTTCCTCCGTTACAACACAAAGAGAGAGGTAGAGAGGGAGAGAGAGAAAGAGGCAGAGAGAGAAAAAGAAAGAGAAAAAGAAAGGTTATTTCACTGGGCAACTTCTGTTTTCACAGTATTCATATTTTCTTTCACACATTAAAACAGTGATGACTGAATCTGGTCTGTATAAAGACATATTTCATTATTTGTGTGTATTTATATTATTATGCCATTGGACTAAATGACACCGTTCAGTGAGCGACACAGTACTTGACTGCTTGCCTTGGTAATTGAGAGAGATGGAAACTGAATCACGCTCAAATTGATGTTTTACAGTGTGACACATTATGAATATTACATCACAGGACCATACACAGTATCAGTCAGGGCATGGTAGAGAGAGAGAGAGGGAAAGGGAGAGAGATAATTTTTTTATTTGACCTTTATTTAACCAGGCAAGTCAGTTAAGAACAAATTCTTATTTTCAATGATGGCAAGTGGGTTAACTGCCTGTTCAGGGGCAGAACGACAGATTTGTACCTTGTCAGCTCGGGGGTTTGAACTTGCAACCTTCTGGTTACTAGTCCAACGCTCTAACCACTAGGCTACCCTGCCGAGAGAGAGAGAGAGAGAGAGAGAGTGAGAGAGAGAGTGTGAGAGAAAGAGAGAGAAAGAGAGAAAGACACAGAGAGAGAGAGAGAGAGAGAGAGAGTGTGAGAGAAAGAGAGAGAAAGAGAGAAAGACACAGAGAGAGAGAGAGAGAGAGCGAGAGATCCTCGGTGCTAGTAAATTATTAATACAGAACACAAAGTCAGGAACAAGCACTTAGGGCTAAAACAGACAAAAGAGAGTGTTTTTTCCTTTTATCGTGTTTCATGTAGAGGCTGACAAATGGTGGTCACATCGCATGAAGGCTGTGATATTTAATGCATGGTCTGCACTGCTAGTAAACACTCATTTGTGGTTGTGACTAGTCACACATGAAATGCATTTTGCCCAACCAGAGGTGGTTTGATAAAGCTTTTAAAACCAGGAGGTTCAATCCACAATCTGGTTGAGAAACGGAACGTTCGTTCCCCTTTCAATACATTAAATACATAAAAAAGTTCCCAAAAATATAATAACTTTCAAAAATCTGAATATAAATAGTTGTTCAAATTAAAAACTATATCGGAAGATTGATGAGGTACGTCTTGGTCAGCTAAACTTACTAAGATGTACAGTACCTCCAACAACACATAAAACCTCATATACAGTTGAAGTGGGAAGTTTACATACACTTAGGTTGGAGTCATTAAAACTCCTTTTTCAACCACTCCACAAATTTCTTGTTAACAAAACTATAGTTTTGGCAAGTCAATTAGGACATCTACTTTGTGCATAACACAAGTAATTTTTCCAACAATTGTTTACAGACAGATTATTTCACTTATAATTCACTGCATCACAATTCCAGTGGGTCAGAAGTTACACTATGTTGACTGTGCCTTTAAACAGCTTGGAAAATTCACGGTTTTAGAAGCTTCTGATAGGCTAATTGACATCATTTGAGTCAATTGAAGGTGTACCTGTGGATGTATGTCAAGGCAATAGTATGCAAGTACAAACACCATGGGAACACGCAGCCGTCATACCGCTCAGGTAGGAGACGCGTTCCGTCTCCTAGAGATGAAGATACTTTGATGCGAAAAGTGCGAATGAATCCCAGAACCGCAAGGACATTTTGAAGATGCTGGAGGAAACAGGTACAAAAGTATCTATATCCACAGTAAAACGAGTCCTATATCGACATAACCTGAAAGGCCGCTCAGCAAGGAAGAAGCCACTGCTCCAAAACCGCCATAAAAAAGCCAGACTATAGTTTGCAACTGCACATGGTGAAAAAGATCGCACTTTTGGAGAAAGGTCCTTTGGACTGATGAAACAAAAATAGAACTGTTTGGCCATAATTACCATTGTTATGTTTGGAGGAAAAAGGTGGAGGGTTGCAAGCCGAAGAACACCATCCCAGGGGTGGCAGCATCATGTTGTGGGGGAGCTTTTCTGCAGGAGCGACTGGTGCACTTCACAAAATAGATGGCACATGAGGAAGGAAAATGATGTGGATATATTGAAGCAACATTTCAAGACATCAGTCAGGAAGTTAAAGCTTAGTCGCAAATGGGTCTTCTAAATGGACATTGACCCCGAGCATACTTCCAAAGTTGTGGCAAAATAGCTTAAGGACAACAAAGTCAAGGTATTAGAGTGGCCATCACAAAGCCCTGACCTCAAACTCATATAAAATTTGTGGGCAGAACTGAAAAAGCATGTGCAAGCAAGGAGGCCTACAAACCTAACTCAGTTACACCAGCTCTGTCAGGAGGAATGGGCCAAAATTCACCCAATGTATTGTGGGAAGCTTGTGGAAGGCTAACCAAAACATTTGACCCAAGTTAAACAATTTAAAGGCAATGCTACCAAACACTAATTGAGTGTATGTAAACTTCTGACCCACTGGGAATGTAATGAAAGACATTCTCTCTACTATTATTCTGACACATTCTTAAAATAGAGTGGTGATCCGAATTGACCTAAAACAGGGAATTTTTACTAAGATTAAAAGTCAGGAATTGTGAAAAAATGTATTTGGCTAAGGTGTATGTAAACTTACGACTTCAACTGTAATTCTGCCCAAAAACTATTAGAATTTATCTTAACCTGTAGCATAAGGGCTTTTTAGGTGAGCGCTGATGCCACCCAGTGATAAGTAGTGCCCACTTTGTCAAAGGCCGGGGCGCAAAATATTTATCTTGATTTCTAGCGCGCCTCTCCAGGGTGCTGTTGGAGAGATGCATTGCTGCTGCGCTCCACCAACCTTCCGTCCAAAACAATCGTCTATCATAAATCATGTAGCAGATTTAGGATACGATAGAAAGAGAATGTGGCCTTTTCTGTAGCCTACAGGCTGGAGATAAATTGTATGACAATGTAATGAGACGGACACATTTAACATCGTGCAGGTTTCTCCGATCAAATAGCCTGATCTAAACGGCGCCCAATCAACAAAAAAAAAACTCTGACATGTTAACAAACATTCATATTCTAACAACAGGACAGGTCAAAGTAAAATGAACAATATGGACAATCAGGGTATTCACAACTGTGGAATGGATAATAAGGGTATTCACAACTGTGGAATGGATAATCAGGGTATTCACAACTGTGGAATGGATAATCAGGGTATTCACAACTGTGGAATGGATAATCAGGGTATTCACAACTGTGGAATGGATAATCCGGGTATTCACAACTGTGGAATGGATAATCAGGGTATTCACAACTGTGGAATGGATAATCCGGGTATTCACAACTGTGGAATGGATAATCAGGGTATTCACAACTGTGGAATGGATAATCAGGGTATTCACAACTGTGGAATGGATAATCCGGGTATTCACAACTGTGGAATGGATAATCCGGGTATTCACAACTGTGGAATGGATAATCCGGGTATTCACAACTGTGGAATGGATAATCCGGGTATTCACAACTGTGGACTACATTGTCATGATCAATGGTTTTCGAGTTTGTATCCGTAAATATTTTGACGAGCTGGTCATAGCGAAAAAGAAAATACTTCTGCATTTTCCACTGTGTAAAGACATTGATTATCATTGCAAATAGGCTATATATAATATGGTATAATATGGTATTTTTTGGATCATTTAGCCATTTGATTTAGGATGTTAGGACCCCTTTAGGTATACATTTTAAAACAATACCGTAGTCCATAGCAGAGCATGTGAGTGGAGCTGGAGCTGGAGCATAGTGTGCCCAATTTGACTGGAGCGTGGAGCGAGTCTCCCAAAGCCTGGCGCATTGGCCTTCTCACCCACTCCAATTTCGCTCCTGTACCGCTCACTTCAAGAGCCCAGGCCAGGCCCAGCCAAGCATATGTAGTCTACTTGTGTGCTGCTATAGCCCCTTGCTTTAGCTACTGTTATCTAGTATGATAAATATTTTCATTAAAAAATGATAAAACACCCAGGTGAAAAATCAAGGTGATTTACAAAGATGAGGAGGACACATCCCAAAAGCATGATGGTGTACTTTATACGTGCACATGCTAACAGAAAGGAATGAGGTGGGTAGCTAGCTAAGTGTGTCATTGTAGCAAAGTATTTATAAACAAAAAATCTATATAAAATGTATATTATCTATACAATAGGCCTGACCTGACATATTACCTCTTTCAAGGAGCTTTCCATTTTGATAGGGTTATTTTCCCGATAAAACCTTTAGGCCTACCTATAATAATTACAAATAATTAAAAAACAACTCTGCATCGCTGCCCAGTCTGGCATGAGTGGCGTGTTTAGCATCCCCAGTGGCTCTGCAAACGCAGATAGGGTATTCTCCGCTGCAGGCACCATTGCATTGCCAGACTCTGGCCAAACTCATGTTTCTAAAACATTATTCAAAGCATTTTTTGTTTAATTTGTATTTCATTCTAAGTAAGGCACAGCCTATATGCACAATGTTGTTTAAATGCTGAGCGCTATAATATTCCTGCAAATGCTTCACAATGTATTTCTTTGTAGGCTATAGCCTTGAAATCATTGAAATAATAGGCTAATAATATAGCTTAAATAATAAATGTTTGTTCTTTCTTACATCTTGCCCAAACTGGATGCATGCGTGCATCAGCGTGCACCACCGTGCGCAAATTGATTTTGTCCCTCCACACCAAACGCGATCACGACACGCAGATTGAAATATCAAAACAAACTCTGAACCAATTATATTATTTTGGGGACAGGTTGAAAAGTATTAAACATTTATGGAAATTTAGCTAGCTAGCTTGCAGTTGCTAGCTACTTTGTCCTATTTAGCTAGCTAGCTTTCCGCTGCTAGCTAATTTGTCCTGGGATATAAACATTGAGCTGTTATTTTACCTGAAATGTACAAGGTCCTCTACTCTGACAATTAATCCACACATAAAACGGTCAACCGAATCGTTTCTAGTCATCTCTCCTCCTTCCAGGCTTTTTCGTCTTTGGACTTTATATGGCGATTGGCAACTTTCATAATAAGGTGAATTAACACAACTGACATCAATTCATCTTTCAATCACCCACGTGGGTAAAACCAATGAGGAGATGGGTTCTCACCCATCAATCACCCACGTGGGTATATGCTTCTAAAAGCCCATGAAGAGATGGGAGAAGCAGGACTTCCATCGCGTTCGGCACCACAAATAGAAGCAACTTCTATTTTAGTGGCTGGCAACGCAGACGCTCATTGGCGCAAGAGCAGTGTGGGTGCAATGATATAATAACATGTATGTGTACATGTATTTTGTAATGCTCGCACATGTGACGCTTCCGGTTTGGGCAGCGTGTTAGGCTATCTGTCTGTCTGACCTATTTAGAATGTTTTGATGCTGTTTAATACGAGTAAGTAACTTATTTCAAATGATTGAGTGCTGCTTACAGTCACCTTTTCATGTTGTTTATTAAAATACTCTTTATTCAAATTATATGGTTTGGTTTCAATAGTTTAGCTCACATGCTCTGGCCATAGAAAAGCATTGAATGACATTTAGAAATAGCAAAAAAGACAGTCAAAAAACAAATGATAAAGAATAAGTTTTTAAAGTGTCTGTCCTATATCTAGAAGATATAAGAAAGATAAAGAAATATTTTAGTTTTTTTGGACACATATTTAACCTTATTTTTGTTGGGACAAAACTTCCTCCATATTCCATTTGTTTGTCTGGGTTACCTTCAGACGAGTCCCGTGGGACGTGTGGGGGTCGTAGAGTAAAACGGAGAACATCATCGTATTCCTGAGAGTCTCCCATTTTCATTGTTGGTAGTTTGTGGGCCAAACCATCCGGACACTACAGACATTTTCATGAGGAGGCGGATGCGGTAGATTGAGACGCAGGCCATGCGGTAGAAACTGATATCGCTTAAATTGACAGATTTTTATATTATTTAGATTGCCGCACGGGTGTGTCAATGAACTATTAATGATTTTAAATAGCCAAAGTGATTAGTCACAGGAATAAGAACTAATAAAGCCAATGCAACTGCCTGTTTTACAAACGGTAGGCCTACCACATGGATGGTCATTCATAAAATTCCATTGCGTGCCGACATGGTAGTAAGCTAGTAAGCACGGACAGACGCCAACGTTTCTTTTTGTATTTTACAAACAGTAGGCCTACCACATAGATGGGCGTTCATAAATAATGTCAGGCAACACTGTAGGCTACACCCCAGTAAGCACGGACAGACGCCAACGTTTCTTTTTGTATTTTACAAACAGTAGGCCTACCACATAGATGGGCGTTCATAAATAATGTCAGGCAACACTGTAGGCTACACCCCAGTAAGCACGGACAGGTGCTTACTGGGACTATTCTAGTTTAGCGGTGCCAGATATTTTTTTGTCTTGCCCTGGGACGGCAGAACGGCCAGGAACAAACAACATGAGAGAACAAACAACATGAGTTTTTATGACATCATCACTGTGCAACCCTTTGGCAATGACCTGTATCTCTGACTGTCGTCCTCCTTCCTGTTCTTGTATGTGTGTGTGTGTGTACTGTATACACATGTCCCTACCTGTATCTCTGACTGTCATCCTCCTTCCTGTTCTTGTATGTGTGTGTGTGTACTGTATACACATGTCCCTACCTGTATCTCTGACTGTCCTCCTCCTTCCTGTTCTTGTATGTGTGTGTGTGTACTGTATACACATGTCCCTACCTGTATCTCTGACTGTCCTCCTCCTTCCTGTTCTTGTATGTGTGTGTGTGTACTGTATACACATGTCCCTACCTGTATCTCTGACTGTCATCCTCCTTCCTGTTCTTGTATGCGTGTGTGTGTACTGTATACACATGTCCCTACCTGTATCTCTGACTGTCGTCCTCCTTCCTGTTCTTGTATGTGTGTGTGTGTGTACTGTATACACATGTCCCTACCTGTATCTCTGACTGTCATCCTCCTTCCTGTTCTTGTATGTGTGTGTGTGTACTGTATACACATGTCCCTACCTGTATCTCTGACTGTCCTCCTCCTTCCTGTTCTTGTATGTGTGTGTGTGTGTACTGTATACACATGTCCCTACCTGTATCTCTGACAGTCATCCTCCTTCCTGTTCTTGTATGTGTGTGTGTGTGCACTGTATACACATGTCCCTACCTGTATCTCTGGTAGTCATCCTCATCCTTGTCCAGGCTGACCAGCTGGTTGGGACAGGCCTCGTTTCCCAGCAGGCTGAGGTACTGCAGCGACGGAGTTGCCTCCGCCAAGTGTTCCAGCAGTGCCTCGATGTCAGTCAGGTGTCAGAGGTCAAGGCTGCTAATTACATTAGCATTTACCCCCCCCAGCTTCAGAAAGCTAGTCACAGGCAATGGGTTGCTGTGAGAGAGCGGATAAAAATTTAAGGCTCAGATGCATTTATTTGTCTGTTTCTCTGTATTTTCCCTCTCTCTCTCTCTTTATACCCTGCCATCTTTCTTCCTCTCTCCCTTCTCTCTTGCCCTCTCCATTTCTTCTTCTCCCCCTCTCTTCTCACCCCCCCCCAGGTGGCCGGGTGGGGAGCGTTAAAACATTGACAAAATGATGGATGCCCTGTGGTTCAAACGGTCCATGATTCGCAGAGCCGTAGCCAACGCCATAAACCCCCCCCCCCCCCCCAAACGTGGAAAAAAAGCTACCAGCCTCCCAAACAGGCACAGTCATCACTAATACATTCACTTCATTGGAAAATTGAGCCCAAAGTGTCAAAATGAAAGCGCACTAATGCAGTGGTGGAGTGTGTAAAATGGCACAGCTCCACATCAAGATGTGGTCTAATTGGGGCATTAGCATGTGCAGGCCACTTCACCTCTCTTTCGCTCTCTTTCTCCCTCACCCCCTCCCCATCCCCCTCTCTCTCTCTTTCTTTCTTTCTTTCTTTCTTTCTATCTCTCTCTGCTTCAGAGCAGTTGACACGCACTTCAAGGAGGGCCTGTAGATGGATCTACTGGGGAGGCTACCAGGGACAAACAGGACACGTAGTTAGGCCGGGTTCTTAACGCAAAGGGAGGAAGTTGAAACATTTCCTGTCTGATCATAAGCAGTGTAATATTGCAGTGTCTGGATTTGAGTGTGAGTGCTTACGGTTTACTATGAGGAAGGTATACAGGTATGGAGCTGATTAATCATTGATCACAAAATATACATGTAACTGGAAATGTATACAGAGTTACAATAATGACTGCATATTTGGTTTTCATATCTTAAATGTTCTAGTGTCTTGTTTCAACATATTTATGTGTTTTTTTTTAAATTTAGTTGAGGTTTCCAGTTTTACATCCTACTGTTTATGAGTTATTATACTAGTGGTTAATTTGTCAATGTTTGTAGTTGGTTATACTACTAATACATATATATATATTGCTCTTTCTCAAAGATATGCTCAGAAGTTCCTCTCTTTCCATTTTCTTCCTCAACATATCGACACAGACCCTGCTGTCTTATATCCCTGTTTCCACTAGAGGTCCCCGTGGCGTAGAAACTAGTCTGTGGGGTCTGAGGTACCAAGACCCACATGCCTTTAACACTGCTTTTACATGCACTACAAATACCCCAGAGGCCTTTCAGAGAGATAGAGAACACAGAGATACAGAAGCACAACAACAGGTGCATTCCTAAATTCACTCTGCCTATCTCCTCCGATTTCAGAGTACTCTCGTCAGTGAGCCAGAGCGCAGAATAACTGACGAATTTACAAATGCTCAACACCCGTTGAATGTGGCCGGTGTCGGTAAATGTCAGTACAAAAAAAGAGTAATTCAATTATTGCCAGCAGCACAGTTACGGTCACCAACGCTCTGGATAACATGAAAACAGCCTAACCAGCTCTGCTAGGGTGAGTAAAATGGTCAGAGTGAGGTGTTATCTGTCTTATTTGGGTCTGGAAGTAGTTAGCAAGCTAGCCAACATTAGCCAGTTTACTTGGGTGCTTGACTGCCGTTGTGAGGTCAGAATGCTTGGATCAACCCTACTCCTTGGCCAGAGCGTCCAGTGTCCGCTCTGAACACACCCAGAGACTAATGTTCTTACAGCTCTATGAAGTAGCCAATGCTACAGAATGACACAGAGAATGAGTGCTTCGCTTGAAAGGATATTTGGTTCTTATTGAGTGTCAGGGTGTGGAGGGTGGGTAACCTGGGCAACTGGAGGTCGTTTCCGAGCAGATTGTTGTCGACGACCAGTTCTTCCAGCCCAGTGAACGCTTTCAGGCCAGCCAGTGACCTGCAATGATAAAGCGAGAGAGAGAGAGAGAGAGAGAGAGAGAGAGAGAGAGAGAGAGAGGAGAAAAATGATTCGGCTCTAAATCTGTGCAGACGGCCATTATGTGCAGAAATAAATATTTCAGCCTCCCTCTTTTCACGCGTCAGCAGAGACAGGGAGAGTTTTGTCAGGGGCCTGTCAGAGAGGGAATGAGGAGAATTAGTGGTGCTGAGTTCCCCTGGCATGGCCTGGACCCGGGACTCAGCGGCGAAGGGCTTCCTTCACAACGCTGGCAGGATGAGGGATGGGGGTCACCAGTGAGTAGCCAGGATTCAAAACAAAAGGCTTCAGAAATGTGGCGGGCAGGATGAATTTGTCAATGTCTTGTGTCTGGAGGCGCCTGGTTTGGCCTGACCCCAACCCTCCATTCCCAAGACAAATCACTCTGTCACACTTCACCTTCATTCCACGGACACAAATTTAACTTGTCATCCATCATCATCACAGCCCGACCAGCCGAATACAGAATACACACTCCCACAATCACAGACTGAATGGAAATGGAAACTTTTTTGAAAACTGTGATGGGGGTTGGTTTAACACCAAAGCATTTTTAGTTAAAGTGTTTTTTTTACAATTTGTTTTTGTGAAGGACTGCAGAACCCTCTGATGCACATACATTGAATTTACGCACTCACACACAAACACACACACACACACACACACACACGTGGCATAAAGATGATCGAGAGCAGTGTTCAGGGTAATGTTAGGGGGATTGCAGAGTTCAACCCTTGTTGAAGGTTTATAAAGCCAGGGTGTGTGTTGTATAATCCCTCACACTACACACCCTGTCAGCCCACAATGTTAATCATGTGTTCAAGCCATCCTGTCAACCCACTATGTTAATCATGTGTTCAGGCCATCCTGTCAGCCCACTATGTTAATCATGTGTTCAAGCCATCCTGTCAGCCCACTATGTTAATCATGTGTTCAGGCCATCCTGTCAACCCACTATGTTAATCATGTGTTCAGGCCATCCTGTCAGCCCACTATGTTAATCATGTGTTCAGGCCATCCTGTCAACCCACTATGTTAATCATGTGTTCAGGCCATCCTGTCAGCCCACTATGTTAATCATGTGTTCAGGCCATCCTGTCAACCCACTATGTTAATCATGTGTTCAGGCCATCCTGTCAACCCACTATGTTAATCATGTGTTCAGGCCATCCTGTCAGCCCACTATGTTAATCATGTGTTCAGGCCATCCTGTCAGCCCACTATGTTAATCATGTGTTCAGGCCATCCTGTCAGCCCACTATGTTAATCATGTGTTCAGGCCATCCTGTCAGCCCACTATGTTAATCATGTGTTCAGGCCATCCTGTCAGCCCACTATGTTAATCATGTGTTCAGGCCATCCTGTCAACCCACTATGTTAATCATGTGTTCAGGCCATCCTGTCAGCCCACTATGTTAATCATGTGTTCAAGCCATCCTGTCAGCCCACTATGTTAATCATGTGTTCAGGCCATCCTGTCAACCCACTATGTTAATCATGTGTTCAGGCCATCCTGTCAACCCACTATGTTAATCATGTGTTCAGGCCATCCTGTCAACCCACTATGTTAATCATGTGTTCAGGCCATCCTGTCAGCCCACTATGTTAATCATGTGTTCAGGCCATCCTGTCAGCCCACTATGTTAATCATGTGTTCAGGCCATCCTGTCAACCCACTATGTTAATCATGTGTTCAGGCCATCCTGTCAGCCCACTATGTTAATCATGTGTTCAGGCCATCCTGTCAACCCACTATGTTAATCATGTGTTCAGGCCATCCTGTCAACCCACTATGTTAATCATGTGTTCAGGCCATCCTGTCAGCCCACTATGTTAATCATGTGTTCAGGCCATCCTGTCAGCCCACTATGTTAATCATGTGTTCAGGCCATCCTGTCAGCCCACTATGTTAATCATGTGTTCAGGCCATCCTGTCAGCCCACTATGTTAATCATGTGTTCAGGCCATCCTGTCAACCCACTATGTTAATCATGTGTTCAGGCCATCCTGTCAGCCCACTATGTTAATCATGTGTTCAGGCCATCCTGTCAACCCACTATGTTAATCATGTGTTCAGGCCATCCTGTCAACCCACTATGTTAATCATGTGTTCAGGCCATCCTGTCAACCCACTATGTTAATCATGTGTTCAGGCCATCCTGTCAGCAAAACATGTTAATGTGTCCAGACTGACTTCATTGACATTGAAACCTGTCTGAGAAGAACATTATAGTAGGACTACTTTCTCACATGACTGTCATTTCTATTCATCAGAACATAAGATGTAACACATTCTTTAACCACCACGTTTAAAGTGAGATAAAAAAAAAACTATATTAGTGAACATAGTGATATTTCTGATGAAACGATGTACCTTCTGGTAGGGCTAGTGTCTGTGACCTTCTGGTAGGGCTAGTGTCTGTGACCTTCTGGTAGGGCTAGTGTCTGTGACCTTCTGGTAGGGCTAGTGTCTGTGACCTTCTGGTAGGGCTAGTGTCTGTGACCTTCTGGTAGGGCTAGTGTCTGTGACCTTCTGGTAGGGCTAGTGTCTGTGACTTCATCTATAGAAATATAACAGTAATCATGACAATAGCAAGTTGGTTAGAGCGGTGGGCCAGTAACCGAAAGGTTACTGGATCGACTCCCGAGCTGACAAGGTAAAAATCTGTCGTTCTGCCTCTGAACAAGGTCCACTGTTCCCCGGTAGGCCATCATTGTAAATAAAAAATTGTTCTTAACTGACTTGCCTAGTTACAAAGAGGTTAAATAAAATACTTATATTTTTTTTAAGTGTAGAGAGAAAGAGAGAACACATTCAAACTGGCCTTAATGAAGAAAAACTACAAGGCACAATGACAAACTAAGACGTTAGAACATCAGACTGTATTCCATTGAAATCATCCCCATGTGTGTGTGTGTGTTAATGCATACATACCTGCGTGTGTGTCTATAATAGAGTATGGTCTGTACTCCTGTGTGTTGCATTGTGAACGGCTTGGTTAAAAGAAGCTGCATGGCACAGAGGTTGTTTTCATGTCACCACTGCTGTGTGCACTGGCCGATCTAATCAACTAAATTCACAGCAAGGGGAGAGTAGAGCACAGCACAGCTACCTAATCCCATCCTGGTGGTGTGTGTGTGTGTGTGTGTGTGTGTGTGTGTGTGTGTGTGTGTGTGTGTGTGTAGGGGATACAGTATGATGATTTACTTGAATTGTCTCCAGCTTTTGTTTATTTAATTTAACTAGGCAAGTCAGTTAAGAACAAATTCTTATTTACAATGACGGCCTACCTTTCCCTGGTGCTCTCTGCAGATTCCCCTAACACCAACATCTGGTTTCATTACCTTTCTTAGAGCCTAGTTTTAATATGGAGAACAGAGTGAATGCAATTTAGTTAAAAACATAACCAGTCCTCTTTAGTGTTTTACGACAACTAATGAGTATAATTGAAGTCCCAAAGCTCTTATGGTTGTGTAAAATGGAAAACACACACGTGCACAACGCACACACGTGCACAACGCACGCAGGCAGGCAGGCACGCACGCACGCACACACACATGGGTGTGGAAAGGAGAGGACAGAGGAGAAAGGAGGCCAAACTAGGAAACGAGAGGCTACACTAGGAGACATGATGGGAAGCAAGAGCCCAGACGAGGAGACAGGAGGCCAGACGAGGATACATGAGAAGAGATAGGAGAACATAAGAGGAGACAGGAGACAGGAGAGGAGACAGGAGGCCAGATGAGGAGCCAGGAGAGGAGACAGGAGGCCAGATGAGGAGACAGGACAGGAGAGGAGACAGGAGGCCAGATGAGGAGACATGAGAGGAGACTGGAGAGGAGACAGGAGGCCAGATGAGGAACCAGGACAGGAGACATACCTGTGGCCCGGAGAGGTGTAGACAGAGACAGAGGCATCCGGATCAGTAGTTTAATACTAATGCAGACACACTGATTGATAAACCACCACTGACAGCCCCGCGGAGGGAAGAAAACCCTCTGTGATTATTGGCTGAAATGTCAGTCACTCCTGCCAATGGCGTAGGTCCATCTCATGTCAAATGTTTTTAAGCAAGGAATGACAGTAGGATAATAACCTCAGATCTTCTACATCTTTCCGCTTCTCTCTTTGTGTGTCAGAATAAATCACAGTTGGCATTTTTAGTAGTGTTTAGGATTATAGGTCAACTGCGGAGACAACCTAACATATATATCCATTCCCTCACAGAGTCCAAATATAACCCAGGACAATCCTAATGAAGACCAGTCACACAGGTAAAGAAAAATCCCCACAGTTATAGAGGACGCTCTATATTCACTTTACTAGTGGATCCAATCTGTAGAGAACCAGATAGATATTTTCAGAACTCTGGTCTGCCTGAGTAGAAAAACAAAACTAAGAGAAGAACACTGAAAAGTCAAGACAGGCCACAGCCTTAGGCCCCGTTTTAAAGTTAGAGGGCCTGTGTGGTGTCACTTCTAAGCTATTGGTGGTGGTGGAGATTCTGGAGAAGTCATCTCTCTCTTCCAGTAAGACGGCTGCGGACTGGCGAGCAAAATGACACACTGTTCTGAGAGCAACAGATAAATGTTTGATGAATTGGCCAATACTGGGGCAGTGATGGCCTTCATACGTGCATAATGGACTAGCTGCAGAACACTTCAGACAGCCTGCTATGATAAGGCAGAGTAATGAACGGGAGAAGGGAAAAGTAGGATCCGGACGGGCTTTAATAAATGTAATAAGAAAAACTAATGGAAAGAGATGGAGAGATGTCTGGGAGAGGAAAGACAAGAAGGAACAGAAACATCCATCTGTCCATCAGGCTGAATAGTCGATTAGGCTTCATTGGGCGATCACGTCACTCTGGGAGCAATTGGCTGTCCTGTGACTAAAGCAGGTACAGTCAGTTGGGGCTTGGCAATTGGATTGCAGAGTTGCAATGGGATTTGCTATTGAACAACAACAGAACTACACGTCACACCATGACAACAGTTCCCTGGTAATGTGTCTGTGTGTGAAAACACAACAGATCCAATGAGAGGAACATTGTGAAGACTATATGCCCTGAACACCCGTCACAACCCACCTACTCCCATCCAAACACACTGGAGGCAGGCGTCAGTCACTACAGGATGGTGGTCATTATCCCCCACCCCACTTCCAGGACACACATATAGCTCTCCCCTCTCTCTCTCCATCCTCCCGGGATACATGTCAATTCACACGTTGGAGGATTACACGTTGTCCCCTACCCATGCTGCTGTGAATGACTGCTAATGAGGAGGCTAATCATTGGGGTACATGTGGAGCAGGTTGGTAAATCCTTCCTGAACGGGTTTTATGCGCTTAATCTGCTTTGAATAAGACACAGTCAGTGTCTGATGATGTCATACGCGTAAAGGCATTGCCAACTACAAAGACCCTGATTAGAGGTGAGAGAGGTTCAGACTGAAGTTAACGTAGGGTTACATGTGCAAATAAAACAGATTCAATTGTATACAGCACATTGCCTTAGGCTGAAATAGTCTATGCCTGAATCATTTCACAAAATCAACATCAGTTGAACCTTAATGAGTTTGATTATAACACTTGAAATGATATTCAAAAGGAGAAACACTACCAACATGTGATTTTTTAATTGGTCAAAAAGTGAGATTTTATCAACCAATAAGATGGAAGGGAAGTTGGTAGCATATACATACCAGAAAACTTTACAAATGTATGAATAACGGTCAAACTGTCAGTAAGGATAAACTACTAGAAAACATATTTGAATTAAAACAAACAAGGTAAGGATTTAAAAAAGCCTAGTAGTTGGACTAATAGCACAGATACATGTACAAATAGAAGGTACATTTCTGTGAATGAGTCCACACAAATAGCCTATGACTGTCACATTATATTTAGGTAAAACAGTCAAGTCATTTTACAAGTACACATTTTTATTTTGAATCAATTTACAACAATCCAATCAATCAAATGTTAACACATTTTATTTTAAACAAGTCTAATCAATTTACAAGTAGGCTGAAAAGAGAATGATATTCTTATAGATATGTTCAGGCCTTGAATAGTTTTCCCTCTATTGGACTAGGCCAGTACTTCCCAAACTGTTTCACTCAGCCCCCCTTCCATCATTCACTAACCATTCCTCTAATCATTCCTCTTCATGTTGTATGGTCTCAGTGCTTATGTTAGTATTGAATGATTAGTTGTCTCTTCATATGACAAATGCTTTCATCCCTCTGTGAGACTGAGCTGAAAATCAATTCTTAGATGCCATCTTTGTCATTATGTAGCTACATCAGTGCTGCACACACACACACACACACACACACACACACACACACACACACACACACACACACACACACACACACACACACACACAACCATAAAACCAAAGCTTCCTTCATGTCTCTGTCAGTTTAAATATGACCCCATCATTACATTATTCACTTCAGTGTTGTCAACATCTTCCACATTAGGCCTGAGCCAGTTCAACTAGCATCTCCCAGCCTTGTGTATGCCTCAATGTTCACCTAATAGCAAATAATCACTAGAGGCCTGTCACTGCATGGCAGTTGATGGATGGGCTTTGATGGACGACCCTGCCACAGCCATGTCCACTAATGCATTATGATAGACCTCATCTATAGGATAGACCACACGAAAGCCTTTCATCCTAGACAAAGACAGATGCACACAGACACGCAAGCACAAATACAATTACACACACGCACACACACACACATACACACACACACACACGCACACGCACACGCACACACACACACACACACACCTGGGCTAGTTCTCTCCAGGGTATGATGATTACACTGCCCCCTATTGTTCTCAGTATTAACATGCAAACTACACAACTATCTTTGATCTCTCACTCGCTGACACAAATCCTTTCAAGCCCCAATGTTTCCCTCCAAAGGTAATTAGAGCTAATTAAAACGTTTTGAAAGCAGTCGAAGGGTGCTGTTGATGCCTCCGCCAACCACCCTACACTCCTATTCAAATTACCCATCAGCCCCCTACCAGAGTCCTGAGAATGTGTTTGTCAGCTGTGTTCCTGCCATGTGATTGCTGTGAGGACTACGACACCAGTCTGACTAAAACCGGTATGTGGAAGTCATGTAGGAACCTGCTATCTCAGTGAGGGGGTCTAACTGGCACCGGTGGTACTTCCTTCTAACAAACCGGTGTTCTACGGGAGCAATAAAAGATGTTGGTAACAGTAGAACAACAAATAGAACAGGTGTGGTCTCTGATTGCAAAACTGGTGCTTGATTGAGGCTTGTAAACTATAGCTGTAATTAGATTGAAGATTTCAATATATTTATATACAGTACCGGTCAATAGTTTGGACACACCTACTCATTCCAGGGTTTTCTTTATTTTTACTATTTTCTACATTGTAGAATAATAGTGAAGACATCAAAACTATGAAATAACACATATGGAATCATGTATTATCAAAATATATTTTATGTTTGAGATTCTTCAAAGTAGCCACCCTTTGCCTTGATGACAGCTTTGCACACTCTTGGCATTCTCTCAACCAGCTTCATGAGGTAGTCACCTG
Organism: Oncorhynchus nerka; assembly: GCF_034236695.1. NCBI lineage: Eukaryota > Metazoa > Chordata > Actinopteri > Salmoniformes > Salmonidae > Oncorhynchus > Oncorhynchus nerka. Next base: position 18,344,614 of record NC_088405.1, read on the forward strand.
GAATGGATTTTAAATAACAGGTGTGTCCAGGTACTGTATATATGTTAAACACAACATCACATAGTATTATTATTATCATACATAGTACATACCATATTGAATTAGCATACCGTATTATACCAAACTAACACAAGTTGAACTGAGTTCAACATAATTTATGAACACATTTGTAATTAAACGTAGCCTGGTTTGGTGTGTAATCATCAGAGTGATCAAGACAACAATTCACTGCTCTGCATCTTCACCAGTATGGTAGTCCCACCCACCATCCCTCCATCCTGCTCCCTTCTTCAACCTGTTATTATCATATAATTAGCTGTCGTTCCAGTGTATCATTAAGAGGTTCGCTAAGTGTCAGGTACAGCAGCGTCTTAGGAAATGACAAGGGGAAAGCAATATCGTTCCACAATGTTACGGCATGGTAATTACATCTACAGCATCAGGAGCGGGCAGGGACAGAAGTGATAATTAGACTAGTAGTCATACTAATTAAAACCTCTATATACCCCCCCCCCTCCCCCCTGTTTTATCTGTACTTCCCTATTATGAAGGAATATACTGTAGTTATTCATGCTTAAATGAAGATGTACCATAAAGGGGAAATGAGCGGTACACAACTAAGCTACATGCCTTGTGGGTGTGATTGAATCCAGCCTTAGTTGAGTGATTAAAGGTTTGATTTCTTTCAGCCAAATGATGTTAACGTAAGTATATGTTTGTAGCTGATATATACTATCCATATGTGTGTGGTGAGTGCTTGTGAGATACCATGTAGCTGCATCTACAAGAACAAGAAATACAGGAAAACCTGTCTACCAATCTACATCTCTCAACTGGTTGTCTTTGTCTCGTTTTACACCACAGAGATAATAGAACATGTCACTTCACAAGACCGTTTGAAATGGAATGACAACCTCCAATTCAAATGTTACATTATAACTGACATCTTTGTGCCTGTATAATTGGCAGCGTATCTCAGTTAGGACTTACATATTTATCGTTCCGCCGGAGATGCTCAAAGCCGCGGACAGATAGGAGATGTTGATGGCACAACAGTCCAATGTGGGGAAAAATAGAACTGTACGTCAACTGTCGCTCTGTCAAGTGAAGTATTTTGTCACAATGAGCTTGAGAATAAACATGATTAGACACGGCAAACCAAACGGGTGTTGTTACGTTGGAAGCTCTGTCTGTAGTGGTAAAAGAAATACAGCATCTTAATGAAGATGGAGAAGCCCTTCACACCAACTGGCAGACACTTGGCATGATGGGTGGATTAACAACACCACAACATTATGGAGGACAAAGTTTACAAGGAAGTCACATACCCTAATCATCACAGGACCTTGATACAAAAGCAAATAAAACGATTGCCCAATCTCCAGAGTTACCTGTCTATCTCTGTTAGAGTGTTTGTGTACTTTTCAAAAGCCTTCACTGAAAATAATTGGAGCATGTGGTTGCTTTCTCAATGCAATGTGGTATTTAGATCAAGACGTGCTTTTCTCTGAAGATCGAAGAGGAGAAGGCCTAGTGTACCTGCGCTTGTGGTTTCTTTTCTTCGGAAGATGTCCTTAGTAGCACCCTGTGTGACAATGTAAAGGGAGACGTGATCATTTATCTAACAATGGATGCTAGCTTTTCTCTCTCTCTTCCCCCCCACCCTCTCTCTGTCTGTCCCCCTCCCTCCCTCCTTCCCTACTTTCTCACCGCTGCTGGGCCATTACATCTACAGAGTGGGGCTCATTAAAGAAGGCAAGTCTGGTCAAATCCTTCTGTAATTCGGTGGAGGTGAATTGCTGTCAACATCATTAACCGTCATTTCCAAACTCACTTCACTACTTATGAAGTGTTCTTTATTGTGTAATGGTCCAAATCTCTCTGCAAATCGCCCCTCTTCAAAGGGCCTGGAGGACATACCACCCACCCAGCCGCCTGCCTGGCTGCCTGGCTGAGGTTGACATGTCAGAGTCCCCGGCAGATTAAACCTCTATCATTACGGGAAGCTCTTTCTGTTTAAACGCAGAGAGCGTTTCATCCTGCGCTCCAACAGGTAACGTTACTCAGACCAGGCCTAGCATGAAGAGAAGGAGGGAAGATAGGAGAGAAATAGAGAGAGGGGAAGACAAGAAAAGGAAATATATATATATTTTTGAACACATCTGTAGAATTGACTTATTTTTATTTATTTATCCATTATTTTACCAGGTAAGTTGACTGAGAACACGTTCTCATTTACAGCAACGACCTGGGGAATAGTTACAGGGGAGAGGAGGGGGATGAATGAGCCAATTGTAAACTGGGGATTATTAGGTGACTGTGATGATATGAGGGCCAGATTGGGAATTTAGCCAGGACACCAGGGTTAACACCCCTACTCTTATGATGAGTGCCATGGGATCTTTAATGACCTCAGAGAGTCAGGACACCCGTTTAACGTCCCATCCGAAAGACGGCACCTACACAGGGCAGTGTCCCCAATCGCTGCGTGGGGCATTGGGATATTTTTTAGACCAGAGGAAAGAGTGCCTCCTACTGGCCCTCCAACACCACTTCCAGCAGCATCTGGTCTCCCATCCAGGGACTGACCAGGACCAACCCTGCTTAGCTTCAGAAGCAAGCCAGCAGTGGTATGACTTAATGTATGAAGCATTTACTAAGTTTTGTCAAGGAGATGGTTCTGGACAAACTGACATTTTCTTTCTCTGGATCCATTTGAATGGTGTTTACTGATAGCTCAGGCATCTGATTAAGCATCATTTGGACAGACTGGCTCCATAGCAAATTAGCCTGAGAGCTGGCCTGCTTGTCATGCCATGAGCTGTCCACTGAGCCCCTGTCTTGGGGAAAAGGCCCTTTTGTGAGGCTGCAATTGTGTGTTCCCCGGTGCCCAGTGTCACGCTATGAGATGTCCTCCAAGCCTTGTGTTGGGGAAAGCCCCTTTTGAACGGCGGCCATTGTGTGTCCCCGGTGCCGAGTCCCCCGCCAGGCAGGGACATAGAGACAGTACAGCAGGGGAACTCTTCTCAGGGATCTAAGACTCTACCGTAAATCTTCAAATGATTTAGCCAAACAAAGAGGGCCGCAGGGCCAGAGGAGAGAGGAGACACAGACAACTAGATGAATAAGCAATATCTATTACTGAGCTGACCTGCGAGCCCCCACACCGTGGCACCACATTTCACACCGAATCTCGCCAGATTGGAGTTGACACTCCTGGAGTGGATACACTGGCCCCCTGACTAGGTTAGCTGTCCGAGCCGACGAGTGGAGAGGGAAAGTGAAAAACCACCGAGACGGGGGCCAGCGTTGGAACGAACGGAGGGACGGATGGAAGGAGGGAGCAGGGCTATGAATGAAAAATCACACATAATAGGTCTTGGTTGGTTTTAAAGTGAGACAAAAATGGCTCAATTTGAACATTTAGGCTCTCTGAATGGTCCTGGGTGATCTACATGAGGAACATGCGAGGGGACAAGCACGTCAGCCCCCTGATCAGGAGACATCAAGAGTACCAAGCTGGACGTCCAACAGGCTTACCAGTGAACCAGTGAGTGGGCTGCTCTTAAAACCTTGTTTCAGCGTCCCTCTCGGCTTTGGCTTTGCCCCTTGAAAAGCGATGCCTCCCTCCCTCCCTCCCTCCCTCCACCCATACCCTTTTCACTTTGTCATACTATCCCTCCCCCTACTTTGTATACACACAATGGTCAAAATAAACACAGCGCTCATATTTGTTCAACACATTGTAAGCCTAAAGGTAGCCACACAAAACGTTATTCCCCATATAAATATAATCTGATTCTATGGTATTCACTAATAGTATTAACATTACCCCATAATAAATATATATTGACTTAACTAGGGCATCGTTTTAAACTTAGTGGGTACTGTTAGTAATAAAAGCATTTTTTTTTTTTACCTTGATGGAAACCACTTTCAGAGGTAAGAGACGGTGTTCGGGAGGTGAGAAGAGATCGCACGACCTCATCACAGTGAGTCAATACAGCGTTAATTAATCTAATAACAATCCGCCCTGAAAAACAGGCCCTGAACTGACAAGAAGACATCCAGTATAGCAGAGAAGCAGACACCCAGAGCAGAACATTCACACATCGCCTAAGATCACAGGCTCTGAACAGAGAGCCGTCTTAAGCAGCCACCAATTAGCTGAAGGGGAATGAGAAAATATGTCTCAGGTTCATGGACCAAGCGTGAAACTCCATGATATGGCATGGCAGACAAAAACACAGCTGATCTTTTTATAGCCACCGGTGTGTGTGTGGGAGGGGGGTTAAATAAAAGAACAGAGAATATTTTTGGAAGAGCTGTATTGTTGAGTGTTTGAGAGCAACCGTGATTCACAGTTGGGATGATGTTCTTCGGCTTGCAAGCCTCCCCCTTTATCCTCCAAACATTACGATGGTCATTATGGCCAAACATTCTTTTTCTGTTTCATCAGAGGACATTTCTCCAAAAAGCACGATCTTTGTCCCCATGTGCAGTTGCAAACCGTAGGCTTTTTGATGGCGGGTTTGGAGCAGTGGCTTCTTCCTTGCTGAGCAGCCTTCAGGTTGTGTCAATATAGGACTCGTTTTACTATGGATATAGATACTTTGGTACCTGTTTTCTCCAGCGTCCTTTGCTGTTGTTTCTGGGATTGATTTGCACTTTTCGCACCAAAGTACGTTCATTTCTAGGAGACGGAACGCATCTCTTTCCTGAGTGGTATGTCGCCTGCGTGATCCCATAGTGTTTATACTTGCGTACTATTGTTTGTACAGATGGACGTGGTACCTTCAGGTGTTTGTAAATTGCTCCCAATGATGAACCAGACTTGTCGAGGTCTTGGCTGATTTCTTTTGATTTTCCCGTGATGTCAAGCAAAGAGACACTGAGTTGGAAGGTAGGACTTGAAATATATCCACATGTAAACCTCAGTTGACTCAAATGATGTCAATTAGCCTATCAGAAGCTTCTAAAGCCATGACATAATTTTCTGGAATTGTCCAAGCTGTTTAAAGGCACAGTCAACTTAGTGTATGTAAACGTCTGACCCACTGGAATTGTGATACAGTGAATTATAAGTGAAATAATCTGTCTGTAAACAATTGCTGGAAATATTACTTGTGTCATGCAGAAAGTAGATGTCCTAACCGACTTGCCAAAACTATAGTTTGATAACAAGAAGTTTGTGGAGTTGTTGAAAAATGAGTTTTAATGACTCCAACCTAAATGTATGTAAACTTCCTACTTCAACTGTTAGTAGATGACTAAACAGAACAAAAGCAGAAAAATACTAAGTGCACACTTCCAACATCTAAACAAGTTCAAGTCGAGCAGTCTTTTGAAAGAGTAAGAACATTTCAGTGAGACAACTCAAAGATGAAATCCATTAACGCCAAGATAATTGAATTCATTGCCCTTGACAATCGTCCTCTGTCGTTAGATGATGTTGGCTTTCGCCGACTGGTCGAGCCCTGGGAACACACTCTTTTTCAGATGTTGCCATACCAGAGTTACACAGTATTGTTGAAATGTACATCTATGAGCTACTTGCTATAGGCATCACTGCTATTAGCTTCACGACTGACATCTGGACCAGCGATGTCAGCCCAATGAGCATGCTGATTCTGACAGCAAAGTGGGTCGACGAGGATTTCATACTGAGGAAAGCCGTTATTGCTCAAGAATGTGCTGGTTCTCATACCGCTGCTGCCATTTCAATGGGATTTGAGAACATGTTTTAAATGAACACACACTGACTGGAGAAATAAATTCATCAACTGCATCTGCAGCAGACGTGATACCATCTGTTGTGGCATTGATACACCTGCTCAACAAAACTGCAGACATATCGTGGGGTTAAAACTTACAAAAGTACTCAAGGCTGTGAACAAGCGATTCGGTGGCATTCTCTCTGAGCCTCTTTACTGTGTCGCCACCATGCTCGATGCTAGGTACAAGGACCACTACTTCCATGCTCGATGCTAGGTACAAGGACCGCTACTTCCATGCTCGAAGCTAGGTACAGGGACCGCTAATTCCATGCTCGATGCTAGGTACAAGGACCACTACTTCCATGCTTGATGCTAGGTACAAGGACCGCTACTTCCATGTTCGATGCTAGGTACAAGGACCGCTACTTCCATGCTCGATGCTAGGTACAAAGACCGCTACTTCCATACTCGATGCTAGGTACAAGGACCGCTACTTCCATGTTCGATGCTAGGTACAAGGACCGCTACTTCCATGTTCGATGCTAGGTACAAGGACCACTCCTTCCATGTTCGATGCTAGGTACAAGGACTACTACTTCCATGCTCGATGCTAGATACAAGGACGGCTACTTCCATGTTCGATGCTAGGTACAAGGACTGCTACTTCCATGCTCGACGTTAGGTACAAGGACCGCTACTTCCATGTTCGATGCTAGGTACAAGGACCACTACTTCCATGCTCGTTGCTAGGTACAAGGACTGCTAATTCCATGCTCGATGCTAGGTACAAGGACCACTACTTCCATGCTCGTTGCTAGGTACAAGGACTGCTAATTCCATGCTCGATGCTAGATACAAGGACTGCTACTTCAATGCAGACAAGAAAGGGTTTACGTGAAATGTTACAGACACAGCTGGACAAGATGGAAACGGACACAGTGACAGTGAACACTGACGAAGAGGACCCACGACAGAAGAGGCCATGGACTTCACTGCTTGGTATGTACTGTATGATGAAATCCTGGTTGAGAATGAAACGACTGAACAAATGAACAACGAAACAGCACAGCAAGTAAGTGAAAGAAATAGGTTTTGATTATGTTTTACTGGTAATGGGGACATACGGAAATGCCAACAAAATAACTTTTTGGTCAATGTGGTGTAACCTTTATTTAACTAGGCAATTTAACTCAGCTAAGAACAAATTCGGCCTATAAATGGTGGCCTACCCCGGCCAAACCCCGACGACGCTGGGCCAATTGTGCGCCGCCTTATGGGACTCTTGGACGAATCTTGCACTGAGATGCAGTGCCTTAGACCGCTGCGTCCATGTGTGTGTTGACTATTTAACTGTGCTAGAATGCTAAAACGGACGCAAAAATGTTAGCAAAAAAATATCGGTTATAGGTATCGGTACCGTTTCTTTTGGAAAGGAAAATATTGGATATCATATTGGGCAAAAATGTCATAACGGTGCATCCCTAGTAACTAGGAAGACACAGGAGAGCAACAAAGGCACTGAGCATGTTGCGTGAGTCGAGCTAACCACCATATTAAGAACTCCGTATGTCTCTCCATAAGCCAACAGTACAACTCATTACTATCATGCCATTCAGTTGATAGTTATCAATGTGTTTCACAGAAACATTTAAACTAAAGGTTCAAATGTACATGACATTCACACTCTCAGTAATTGCAAGTATATTAATATGACCGATATGAGTATCATTAGCAGGGCTAATAATAGTCTAGAACCACTTTAGCTAAGTGAGAGCACAACGGACTGATATCTGACAGACACATTACGCAATCAGAAAAATTAGTCCGTTACGGAGAGGGGTAGAAACGTCTGTGTGCATAAAAATCAAAGAGCAATACAAGTCCCAGTGTATCATTGGAATGTTTAACCTCTCTGATAGTACTACAGCATTCACGAATGTGGAACAATGGAGAGGGAACACCTTTCTCAAACAATAAAAGCCTTTTACATCCGTACCTGGTACCAGGGCCATTCAAACAGAATGATAATGGCTGCTCTCGTTCAGACAGACAGTCCGACCGTCACTCAGTCGATCGCCTTTGCAAATGGAAATGTGGAGAAAGGTGGAAGATGGGTAATCATTTTATCTAGTTGACACACATTACAACGGGGGAATTTCAAAAAGCGAAGATGGAAGCTTTCAGGTCAATTATGGTGTCAGGGCTGTCAGCTTGCTATGAAATATATACCTTTGAAGAACACTTTAGTGTCAGAATGAGAGAGGAGGAGAGGTCTGCATGGGGGATACATACTGTTAGATCCTATAAGAATATGATAGGAGCACACAGAGTAAAAACTGGCAAGATAATGGCCCATTTTCTCACTGAACACTTTGTCAGGGGAGCAGAGGGATCATCTGCACATTGCTGCTGATGATATGGCCATGATGATTACTGTGCTGTATAAGTGGATTGAAACAGCTGCTTGGAATCAACGCAATGTACACATCAACCAACATTAAAAGTCATTTGATAATCTGTGCCGCACTGTTGTTGTTTTTTCCCCCATCACCAAATTATTAAATGTAAGTAATTTCCTAGAGAATTCTAAAAATTCTAAAAATTAAATCGTGTTAGGACATTACACCGTGAGAGGTGAAACCCAATACTTTGTATAGCACATCAAAAAATCTTATTTTTCTACGATTTCACGGCCAACACTCTGGTCTTGTCAGGCTTGTCTGATGATTACAGTCTTACTGTGCTTATCTAAGCACAGGCTTTGATTCAATAAAATCCAAGCTTATTTACCAATCTTTCTAAAAGGATTCCTCAAGAACTACAGGGGGAAAGGGGAAAATAGGAAGTGACACAAGACAAGAAATCAACCCCGCCCCCTCTGCTCCTCCCCTTCAATCCCTTCATCTCCCTTTCGCTCTTTCTCAGAAATGTGAGCGTGTTCGCCCCTCAGCTCGAGCTATAGAATAGTAACCTTGAAAACCT
>NC_088405.1:18355812-18395812 GCF_034236695.1 Oncorhynchus nerka
AATTGAAATGAATTGAATAGAGAGAGAGAGGTAGAGAGGAGTGAGGCACCATGCACTATAGCACAGCCTCTCCCTCTCCCCTCCCTCCCTCGTCTCCTCTCACTCCTTCCTCTCTTTTATTTTTTACACTCCCTGGGTTATGTAGTTGTGTGTCCTGACCTTGATGCTTCCCGGGTCCATCCATCATGGGCTGCTTAGCCATTTCGCTGGCGTCATACTGCGCAGATTAACACAATTCATCACCAAAATCATCCTCCATTCATCACCCGCTTTCCAATGAATGTTTTGACATCCAGTTAATTTCCTGCTGATGATTTATCAAATTATAATTACCATGCTCTGAAGGGCTCATTTACTATGTTGATACATGATAACGATTCTAAAGTGGATTGAATTTTAAGTAAGTTCTCCCTGCGATAATAACATATGCGTTATTGTGAGTAATGTTATGCGATTTGCTTCTTCCGATCTTCACAACCTCAGCGAAAACTCCCGAGACACTCCTAATGTTATAATAATCAATGCAAAAAAAAAATGTAGTTGGTGGGGTGTTAATTCAATTCATCTTTTTCTTTTAACTGAACAAATTGTTTGGCTGGAGAGCGACCAGGGAGCATGAACAAGTTTAATTAGATGCCGAGCTGCTCCCGTATTACCATGCTCAGTAATTAAGGAGTGTGGTTAATTCAATCAGGGTTGGAGTCACTGGGAGAGTACAGAGAGCACGGAGCAGCCATTAGAGTTTTTTCTTAATAGGTTAGAGGTTATTGCTCACATACTGCCCACATAGGAACTTCATTAGCCCCGTTGCTTTACAATTCACTGTGCATTTTAGCCTCATTATTATCCGGCTTTATTCAAATCCAATGGCTGCCTATCTGTTTCTATTATGGGGGAGCTGAAGGGCTCAATGCAGCGACTCAGTGTTAAGGGCCAAGCCACTAACTGCTGTTTATAACCGTCTCAGGTAGTGCTAAACACACCATCATATACATATGATCTTTCTATAAACTAGGGTACCAGTTAGGATTTCCTACACTGGGCAACTTGTTACAGCTGTTGGGAAGTCACTGATAATAATCTGCAAATTTGGTTCATGTCATTACATTAAGATAAGAGGGATGGATCATCGTTATATTCAGTAAAATACATTAGTTGATTTAAAACCTGTTTAATCATTTATCATGGTTGGTGTCTTGACGGATTTGTCCAAAATCTGTAACATAAAACATTACTTTTCTGTCCTTGCATTTATGGCAGTGTAAATTGTCATTATATCATATTTTAAGCATTAATCAGTTAAATTAGACACTGAACTTGAACCCTGAATCTCTCTGTCCGACAGTTGTTTGTATAAAAATAGGGTAGACTATTGATAGACTATTGATAGGGTAGACTATTGATAGGGTAGACTATTGATAGGGTAGACTATCGATAGGGTAGACTATTGATAGGGTAGACTATTGATAGGATAGACTATTGATAGACTGATAGGGTAGACTATTGATAGGGTAGACTATTGATAGGATAGACTATTGATTGATATTGATAGGATAGACTATTGATAGGGTAGACTATTGATAGGGTAGACTATTGACAGGGTAGACTATTGATAGGGTATGCTATTGATAGGGTATGCTATTGTTAGGGTAGACTATTGATAGGGTAGACTATTGATAGGGTAGACTATTGATAGGATAGACTATTGATAGGGTAGACTATTGATAGGGTAGACTATTGATAGGATAGACTATTGATAGGATAGACTATTGATAGGGTAGACTATTGATAGGATAGACTATTGATAGGCTAGACTATTGATAGGATAGACTATTGATAGGGTAGACTATTGATAGGGTAGACTATTGACAGGGTAGACTATTGATAGGGTATGCTATTGATAGGGTATGCTATTGTTAGGGTAGACTATTGATAGGGTAGACTATTGATAGGGTAGACTATTGCGCAACACCCAATTATATTCCTATTAATTATTCTGGATATAATGCCCACAAATTCTAGTGGGCTTATTCACACTATGATCTGGTAATGAAATAACATGACAAATCCATTTGGTTTTCCATGTTATACCTGCATTTTTAAACAATATAAGGGGCTTGAAGTAGGCTTCTTGAATTTGGAGCTCAGAAATTCAGGTACCAGAATAGGCCGAGCTTGAAAATGTCCTCAATTTGGTGCTTGAAAGGTCCTTGTAATTATTGTATCCAATTTTTAAGTTCTCCTGCCCCCTTATAATTATTCTGGTGAGAGATGTGACCACTTTCATTTGTTTCCAGCCACTTTAGTTGAAGGGTGATGATCTACTCTGTTGTGGTAAAACCACATGCGGTTATTATGAGGACAACAACATCTAATGTTGGCTTCAACTTGGCTTCCATACAAATCCTTCCATTTAAAAAGGAACCTGGTTTTTGGTAACTTTTTCACTATAAAAACAGTGATGGTGAGATTCAAAATGGAGAGATTAATGCTACCACTATTCATGGCTTTATTATTGTGCCTGTGTCGGCCACATAAACGACAGAAAAAATGCCATGCATCCAATCTATTTAGTCAGGCAATGTCCACATTATTCTCACATATTTTAGAATCTAATATTAATTTGAACATTGACAAGGCCTACAAAAATGCATCACTCTTAAAGTGTCCGCTCAAGGGGAAGCATCTCACTGTTAGCAGTGCCTGTAATCTGGTTCAGGTTATTAATCAACCTACCAGGGTGTTTACAAACACTACAGGAACAAGATCATCCACAGGTATTCATCACATGTTTACTAATACTGTAGAACTCTGTTCTAATGCTGTATCCGTACCCATTGGATGAAGTGATCACAATATAGTGGCTATATCTACGAGAACCAGTGTTCGAAAAGCTGGGCCTAAAATAGTGTATAAGAGATCATACAAAATATTTTGCTGTGACTCATGTTCAAAATATGTGTATCATGTTCAAAATATTTGTTGGTCTGATGTGATTAATAAGGAGCATCCAGACACTGCCGTTGATGAATTTATGAAATGGCTTCTTCCAGTTATTGATGAACATGCACCTGTTAAGAAACTGACTGTTAAAAATGTTAAGGCTCCATGGCTTGATGAGGAATTGAAAAACTGTATGGTTGAAAGAGATGGGGCAAAAGGAGTGGCTAATAAGTCTGGCTGCACATCTGACTGACTGACTTACTGCAAATTGAGAAATTATGTGACAATTAACATTTTAAAAACTGTATTATGAAGCCAATATCAATTATATAAATAATAATGGACAGAAAACTTTGGAATACTTTAAATGAAATTATGGGCAGAAAGCGAATTCAACTCCATCTTTCATCGAATCAGATTGCTTATTCATCACAAAACCATTTGATGTTTCCAATTATTTTAATGATTACTTAATTGGCAAAGCGGGAAAACTTAGGCAGGAAATGCCAACAACGAACAGAGAGAGCCATTGTATTCATGCATTAATAAACAAATAATAAAAGAAAAGTTCAAATTTTTCAAAGATAGTTTGGGAGAGTTATCAATCAATAATGACAAACCTCCTGGCATTGCTGTAACAATACAGAGGCGGATGCAAGATGCAAGCAACGATGGTTTAATGAATACAGGTTACAGCAGGAAGGACAGACAGACTGACAGACGGAATATAGCCATCCTCCTATGTCTGCTCAGGGGATAGTGTCCTTAGGAAGGAGCACAGCAGATAATCGAGAGATGAGCACTAGAGGAAAGTCTTTGACCAAGAAACACTGGCAGAACTAAAGGGAAGATAAGGATTCCAGCTGGCGCAGACAATCAGGCCGAGATTCCACTACCCACGGGAGAGAGAGAGAGAGAGAGAGAGAGAGAGGAGGAAAAAGAGTGGATTATAGTGGCCTCCTATCTACTGAAAGTCTTTGTTCTAGTGGCCTTTACTGGTTCTAACAGCAGACCTATCAGCTTGTTGAAAAGCTCAAAAAAAAACTGTTGGACCAAATACAATGTTATTTCTCGGTAAACAAATGGACATCAGACTTTCAGCATGTTTATAGAGAAGGGCACTCAACATGTACTGCACTGACACAAATGACTGATGATTGGTTGAAAGAAATTGTTAATAAGAAGATTGTGGGACCTGAACTGATAGAATGTTAGGACAGATAGTCCTACACCGATGTTGTTGATGTATAGTCCTATACCTATGTTGTTGATGTATAGTCCTATACCTATGTTGTTGATGTATAGTCCTATACCTATGTTGTTGATGTATAGTCCTACACCGATGTTGTTGATGTATAGTCCTATACCTATGTTGTTGATGTATAGTCCTAGACCTATGTTGTTGATGTATAGTCCTAGACCTATGTTGTTGATGTATAGTCCTATACCTATGTTGTTGATGTATAGTCCTATACCTATGTTGTTGATGTATAGTCCTATACCGATGTTGTTGATGTATAGTCCTATACCTATGTTGTTGATGTATAGTCCTATACCTATGTTGTTGATGTATAGTCCTATACCTATGTTGTTGATGTATAGTCCTATACCTATGTTGTTGATGTATAGTCCTATACCGATGTTGTTGATGTATAGTCCTATACCGATGTTGTTGATGTTGTTGATGTATAGTCCTATACCTATGTTGTTGATGTATAGTCCTATACCTATGTTGTTGATGTATAGTCCTATACCTATGTTGTTGATGTATAGTCCTATACCTATGTTGTTGATGTATAGTCCTATACCTATGTTGTTGATGTATAGTCCTATACCTATGTTGTTGATGTATAGTCCTATACCTATGTTGTTGATGTATAGTCCTATACCTATGTTGTTGATGTATAGTCCTAGACCTATGTTGTTGATGTATAGTCCTATACCTATGTTGTTGATGTATAGTCCTATACCGATGTTGTTGATGTATAGTCCTATACCTATGTTGTTGATGTATAGTCCTATACCTATGTTGTTGATGTATAGTCCTATACCTATGTTGTTGATGTATAGTCCTATACCTATGTTGTTGATGTATAGTCCTATACCGATGTTGTTGATGTATAGTCCTATACCTATGTTGTTGATGTATAGTCCTATACCTATGTTGTTGATGTATAGTCCTATACCTATGTTGTTGATGTATAGTCCTATACCTATGTTGTTGATGTATAGTCCTATACCTATGTTGTTGATGTATAGTCCTATACCTATGTTGTTGATGTATAGTCCTATACCTATGTTGTTGTTGATGTTGTTGATATAGTCCTATACCGATGTTGTTGATGTATAGTCCTATACCTATGTTGTTGATGTATAGTCCTATACCTATGTTGTTGATGTATAGTCCTATACCTATGTTGTTGATGTATAGTCCTATACCTATGTTGTTGATGTATAGTCCTATACCTATGTTGTTGATGTATAGTCCTATACCTATGTTGTTGATGTATAGTCCTATACCTATGTTGTTGAGGTATCGTCCTATACCTATGTTGTTGATGTATCGTCCTATACCTATGTTGTTGATGTATAGTCCTATACCTATGTTGTTGATGTATAGTCCTAGACCTATGTTGTTGATGTATAGTCCTATACCTATATTGTTGATGTATAGTCCTAGACCGATGTTGTTGATGTATAGTCCTATACCTATGTTGTTGATGTATAGTCCTATACCTATGTTGTTGATGTATAGTCCTATACCTATGTTGTTGATGTATAGTCCTATACATATGTTGTTGATGTATAGTCCTATACCTATGTTGTTGATGTATAGTCCTATACCTATGTTGTTGATGTATAGTCCTATACCTATGTTGTTGATGTATAGTCCTATACCTATGTTGTTGATGTATAGTCCTACACCGATGTTGTTGATGTATAGTCCTAGACCTATGTTGTTGATGTATAGTCCTAGACCTATGTTGTTGATGTATAGTCCTATACCGATGTTGTTGATGTATAGTCCTATACCTATGTTGTTGATGTATAGTCCTATACCTATGTTGTTGATGTATAGTCCTATACCTATGTTGTTGATGTATAGTCCTATACCGATGTTGTTGATGTATAGTCCTATACCTATGTTGTTGATGTATAGTCCTATACCTATGTTGTTGATGTATAGTCCTATACCGATGTTGTTGATGTATAGTCCTATACCTATGTTGTTGATGTATAGTCCTATACCTATGTTGTTGATGTATAGTCCTATACCTATGTTGTTGATGTATAGTCCTATACCGATGTTGTTGATGTATAGTCCTATACCTATGTTGTTGATGTATAGTCCTACACCGATGTTGTTGATGTATAGTCCTATACCTATGTTGTTGATGTATAGTCCTATACCTATGTTGTTGATGTATAGTCCTATACCTATGTTGTTGATGTATAGTCCTATACCTATGTTGTTGATGTATAGTCCTATACCTATGTTGTTGATGTATAGTCATAGACCTATGTTGTTGATGTATAGTCCTATACCTATATTGTTGATGTATAGTCCTAGACCGATGTTGTTGATGTATAGTCCTATACCTATGTTGTTGATGTATAGTCCTAGACCTATGTTGTTGATGTATAGTCCTATACCTATGTTGTTGATGTATAGTCCTAGACCTATGTTGTTGATGTATAGTCCTATACCTATGTTGTTGATGTATAGTCCTATACCGTTGTTGTTGATGTATAGTCCTATACCGATGTTGTTGATGTATAGTCCTATACCTATGTTGTTGATGTATAGTCCTATACCGATGTTGTTGATGTATAGTCCTATACCGATGTTGTTGATGTATAGTCCTATACCTATGTTGTTGATGGGACTCATCGTATTGTATTGTTCGGAATTACTGCACTGTTGGAGCTAGAAAAATAAGCATTTCACTGCACCTGTGATAACATCTACAGAATAGGTGTACGTGACCAATAGCATTTCATATTTTTTGATATGTTAACACCCATAGGGATGCTAGGCTAACTGTTGTTGTCTCTGTAACTTGCTGCAGTTTAATAACACAACCTTTAACCTTATGGTCATCTCTAAGGTAATCTACACGTCAGATGATGGGCTTGTGCTAGATGCTTGATGAATTGCATGGGGAAGTCTTTCAAAATATAGCAATAGTTGAATTCCTGTTTGATATTAATTGGTTTTTAAAATGGATGGTAATGTGTTTTCCAGGGGTAAATCTGTTAGGGTTAATGCAGAGCTACAGTACCCACAACACTAAGGGATAGGATTAAACCACAGAGGGGGTGGCTCTGCATGCTATCCTACCACACTGCATTCTGGGAAAACCAAAGTGCGCGAAGGATGTGATGTGAGGAGAGGGGGACAGAGAAAGGGGAGGAGGAGGGGAGGACTGAGGAGAGGAGGGGAGGACAAGGTAGAGAGGAGGATAGAGGAGAACGAGGTGTGAAAGGGGATTGAAAGCAGGAAGGAGGAGGAAGCATTGTTAACAGATATCCATTTTTTGGACTCCTTGCCCTTGGGCCGGGCTCATAAGCTGCTCTGCTATCCAAACCCCCCAAACACACACACAAGTGACTGCTACACACACTCACACAGACACCCCGGCTAGCGGTGAGTGAGAAAGCATAATTGTAAGTCCCCCCTGGATGTCCCAAAAGTGAAAGATGTGTCTGGTAAGTGAGAGAGGTCAAACAGGATATTTATTACTGCACTGCAACCAGATGGAGGAGGCCCATCCATCACACTGAACTGTCACCCCCCCACTCTCTCTCTCCTCCCCCTCCCTCTGCTTCCCTCCATCGGAAAGTCCACCCATACAGAGTAAGGTGAAAAGAGAAGGACGGAGGGAGTGAGAGGGGAGAGTAAAGAGAAGGAAAGAGAGAGGGAAGAGACCCCACCGGATATGAACCTTCCTAGTTTAATCATCTTTTCCCCCCGCTCTCCTCTCTCTCTCTCTACTAGGCCTGAGCTATTTTTAAACGTTACTTTCATCAATACTATGGTGGCCAGACTATGGTGGCCAGACAGGGTTAGGCTAGGTCAGTGTACACAGGAAGTAAGGGGAAATATTAAAAGTGTGTGTATGTGTTTGCAAGTGGTGGAGTAGACCACAAGAAGGGCATATCTGACACTTGCTTCCTCATTCATCAAGATGCTCATAGGCCCGTCGGTGACAATGAAAATATTGGGCAGAAACTCTTCCTGCTGCTCATCCATCATCCTCAGCCTAACTAGCCGTTCTGTGATGCCTCGCCTCAACGCCGGTCCTGGCCCCTAACCCACCGGGCCCCCAGCATGACTAAAGGGAACCTTCAATAACCTGGGAGGGCCAGGGGACCATAGGGGCTAGGAGAGAAGGGCCAAGGCCCTCAGACAGACTGGGAAGATAAACTCAGTAGGCCCTCAGACAGACAGGGGAGATAAAGTCAGGATAGCCTGCTGTCAGGAGCATCATACAACGGGGTTCGGGGGGGGGGGGGGGGGTTAGAGGGAGAGAGAGAGAGAAAAGAGAAAAAAGTGTGAGGAAATAATGAAGGAGGAAAATACTTGACGCAGGTTGAATTACATTGAGGTAAGACAAAGAAAGAGGGTGAAAATGCTTCAAGCATCAAGGAAATCTCCTTCAACAATGTCTTTCCTTCCTACGGTCACTGTTCTGATTGGACAAAACTCTGGATGGATGGATGATGGACAGCTGATACTATAGTAGGATACTTCAAAAACACAGTCCGCTGGTTGGATTGCATGTTGTATTGTGCTAACAGGTATAATTATGCTTTTGTGAATTTAGGTTAATTAACCCAGTCCAGATGACATAGTACAAAATAGTACAAATCTCTCTCCCCTACTTTTCTTTCTCCTCTTCCCCTCTCACCTCTTCACTCTCCCTCTTTTAAGTTCTCTCTCTCCTTCTCCATCTCTTTCCTTGTGTTTTCTGTTCTCATTGCTAGGGAGTGTTGGGTAGCACACATGGTGTACAGAGACAGCCGTAGTCCCTGACCCTGGAACAGTTGCTATACAGCTCTATTCCCCCTCAGCTCTATAATGGACATAATTTGATCTAATACTACCAAAACAAAGTAAACTATTTTCTATTAATGTATTCACGAGTCAGAAAAACCCTCCCAGTAGAAAGATAAAACGTGATTTTCCTCCCTAATCGCTGGCTATGTTAACCCCTTCAACATTTCAAAGTCAGACCATTTATTGCATCATACAGAACTTAAAGAGGCAGGTCGACAGGAGGAGATGCCCAATAAACACCACTATCTCTGCGCAAACTAACATCCAGCCCTGGCCTGTCCTGGTTGTTAGCTCAGCTCAGCCCAGCTCATACTTAGGGCAAGAAAGAAACTACGGCGCTCTGAAATGATTTTTGTGTAGAAAATAATGGTACACTTGGAATCAAATCCAAATAGTAATATAAACTAAATCACGTTAGATGTAGTGATACATAGTATGCAGGAAACACTGAAAATGTCTCACTAAAAATCCTCCACACATTCATTATTAGGATATCTTTCATATCCCCTGCTTAGTCTCCTACAGTGGGGCAGTGTTTTGCTCAGTAAGATTCCACAGGCTCTGGCAGCCTTGGCTTCGGATGGCAATTTGCAGCATCCAAGAGGCAGAAGCAGGAGAACCAGAACGCCCCAGGCCTCTCTCCACCCACACCCTACCACCGTGCACCATCCACGGGTACTCACCCTGGCTCTCACCCTGGTCAGACTGGGTCTGCTTAATGGGCCTACTGTGAGACTACGCCAACACAAACCAGGCGAACAAACACATGCACGTGTACACACAGACACACACTTGCTGGCGATCTCAGCAGGACAGAAAGAGTGGACAAGGTATTGAACAGAAGTACAAAATAAGAGTGATATTGGCATTAATATACTGTAGTATCATATTCAAAATGATGAATTTAAGAAAACACATTCTGAGATTTCCTGAACACGTTTGAGAGGGGAACACTTATGTAGTGGAGCATGTTAAGGAAGAGGATATTCTTCAAGCTATTTTTTGACAATTCAACTGGTTCCTGGCTGACATCTTAAGTGCGCTGCCAATCAATATTTCCTATTACTCTCATTGTCAGCAGCAAAATAAAGATATGATGCCGGGGTCAAATGAGAGTGGCAGAGCATTAAGAGGATTTATCAAGGTTTATCATTAATGCAGATAGCCTATCACAAAAACAACACACACATCCTGAATGATACAACCACATTTCTTCCTCAGAAATTGGCTTACTCAATATGTCAAAGATTCAAATTGCTGGGTGTGAGGTAGCCTAGCAGTTAAGAGCGTTGGGACTGTAAGCGTCTCTGGTTTGAAAGACCGAGCCGATGTGGCTTTGAGCAAGGTACTTGCTCTTGTAAGTCGTTCTGGATAAGAGTGTATGCTAAATGACTAAAATGTAAACGTAAAGACATCTGTACAATCCTGAACACACAAATGGAATACCTGTTTCAGCTGACCTGGAAAAGGTATTTCCAAAAACATTGAATACGTCAGATAGCCATAATGCTAACTATGTGTAAGGTGGCTAGTGTAAGAGCTGGATTCTTGTTTTAAGTTTGAGGAAAAACATTCGTTATTCTGTTCTATGAATAGTGATTCCTCCTAGATAGACAACAAAGCAGTTGAAATGCAACAAGGCGGTTCCTACAGAATAGAGCTCTGTCTCCTTTAATACATCCCAGTAGATTCCAGATCAATGTGAGGAGGAGCAGACTATTAACCAGGGGTTTGACCTGTCAATCATACCCTGTCAACCTATCACATCGGCCCGCTCGGGTCCGCCTCCTCCTTAACTGCCTGTGTGATATGCTGCTGACAGTTTGGATGCTTTGATTGACAGCTCTCATCATCCAAGCGTTGGAAGGCGTCAGTTTGGAAGTTTGGACATGGGGGGGAGATTGGGTGGACGTTTAGGACATCTTGGACATTGGGGGAGATTGGGTGGACGTTTAGGACATCTTGGACATGGGGGAGATTGGGGTGGACGTTTAGGGCATGGGGAGGATTGGGGTGGACGTTTAGGACATGGGGGGATTGGGGTGGATGTTTAGGACATCTTGGACATGGGGGCGAGATTGGGTGGACGTTTAGGACATCTTGGACATGGGGCGGGGGATTGGGTGGATGTTTAGGACATCTTGGACATGGGGAGATTGGGGTGGACGTTTAGAGCATGGGGGGATTGGGGTGGACGTTTAGGACATGGTGGGGTTTGGGTTGGACGTTTAGGACATCTTGGACATGGGGGGATTGGGGTGGACGTTTAGGGCATGGGGGGATTGGGGTGGACGTTTAGGACATGGTGGGGATTGGGGTGGATGTTTAGGACATGGGGGGGATTGGGGTGGATGTTTAGGACATGGGGGAATTGGGGTGGATGTTTAGGACATGGGGGATTGGGGTGGATGTTTAGGGCATGGGGGATTGGGGTGGACGTTTAGGACATGGTGGGGATTGGGGTGGATGTTTAGGACATGGTGGGGATTGGGGTGGATGTTTAGGACATGGGGGGGGATTGGGGTGGATGTTTAGGACATGGGGGATTGGGGTGGACGTTTAGGGCATGGGGGATTGGGGTGGACGTTTAGGACATGGGGGGATTGGGGTGGACGTTTAGGACATGGAGGGGTTTGGGGTGGACGTTTAGGACATGGGGGGTTGGGGTGGACGTTTAGGGCATGGGGGGATTGGGGTGGACGTTTAGGACATGGGGGGATTGGGGTGGACGTTTAGGACATCTTGGACATGGGGGAGATTGGGGTGGACGTTTAGGGCATGGGGGGATTGGGGTGGACGTTTAGGACATGGGGGATTGGGGTGGACGTTTAGAACATGGGGGGATTGGGGTGGACGTTTAGGACATCTTGGACATGGGGGAGATTGGGGTGGACGTTTAGGACATGGCGGGGATTGGGGTGGACGTTTAGGACATGGGGGGATTGGGGTGGACGTTTAGGACATGGAGGGGTTTGGGGTGGACGTTTAGGACATGGGGGGTTGGGGTGGACGTTTAGGGCATGGGGGGATTGGGGTGGACGTTTAGGACATCTTGGACATGGGGGAGATTGGGGTGGACGTTTAGGGCATGGGAGGGATTGGGGTGGACGTTTAGGACATGGGGGATTGGGGTGGACGTTTAGGACATGGGGGGATTGGGGTGGACGTTTAGGACATCTTGGACATGGGGGAGATTGGGGTGGACGTTTAGGACATGGGGGGGACTGGGGTGGACGTTTAGGACACGGGGGGATTGGGGTGGACGTTTAGGACATGGGGGGATTGGGGTGGACGTTTAGGACATGGGGGATTGGGGTGGACGTTTAGGACATGTGGGGATTGGGGTGGACGTTTAGGACATGGAGGGGTTTGGGATGGACGTTTAGGACATGGGGGGGTTGGGGTGGACGTTTAGGGCATGGGGGATTGGGGTGGACGTTTAGGACATGGGGGGATTGGGGTGGACGTTTAGGACATCTTGGACATGGGGGAGATTGCGGTGGACGTTTAGGGCAAGGGGAGATTGGGGTGGACGTTTAGGACATGGGGGATTGGGGTGGACGTTTAGGACATGGGGATTGGGGGGGTAGGACATGGGGGGGACATTATAACAGGGGCTCTTATTAAAGGCCTGCCATTATAACAGGGGCTCTTTTAAAGGCCTGCCATTATAACATCTTAAAGGCCTGACATTATAACAGGGGCTCTTATTAAAGGCCTGCCATTATGGGGCTCTTATTAAAGGGCCATTATAACAGGGGCTCTTATTAAAGGCCTGACATTATGGGGGGCTCTTATTAAAGGACATTATAACAGGGGCTCTTATTAAAGGCCTGCCATTATAACAGGGGCTCTTATTAAAGGCCTGACCAGGGGCTCTTATTAAAGGCCTGCCATTATAACAGGGGCTCTTATTAAAGGCCTGCCATTATAACAGGGGCTCTTATTAAAGGCCTGCCATTATAGGGGCTCAGGGGCTCTTATTAAAGGCCTGCCATTATAACAGGGGCTCTTATTAAAGGCCTGCCATTATAACAGGGGCTCTTATTAAAGGCCTGCCATTATAACAGGGGCTCTTATTAAAGGCCTGCCATTATAACAGGGGCTCTTATTAAAGGCCTGCCATTATAACAGGGGCTCTTATTAAAGGCCTGCCATTATAACAGGGGCTCTTATTAAAGGCCTGCTAAGAGGTTGACTTCAGCTGGGCCAGAGGGGGAGGTCAGCCAGGTTATAGTTCAGAAAGGAAGGCTTTTAAGTGAGCTCCATAAGAGAGTGAGAAACAAAGAAAGAAAGAGCGGGAGAGAGAAGGAAGGAGTGCCAGCAAAAGAGAGTACTCCACCCCTCAACCCCTTGGCAGTGCTGTGTATCCCATTACTCGACTTCCTGCTCCAAACCCTTTGGATCCCACACCCTTCTGTTAACCATCAGCAATTATCTCCCTGTCAGAGCTAAAGGTAACAAATTTCCCCCATCCAGCCAGCTGCTATCATGGGCTGGTCACCATCATCAGCCAACAGCAGCTAAATCACGCCAGCCAGCCCAGACTCCTGACAGACAAATGCACTACCTTGGAAAACCTGGCGGTATCAATCAGGGACGAAGAGGGAAGGATGAGTCTCTCACTGTTGACCTTACACTGCTTATTTTTGTACACTTTCGTAAAGTTCTCTCTCTCTGCTTTATTATATACATTGCCAAAGCAAGTTAAACATACTGAAGAAAAATATTAACGCAACATAAAGTGTTGGTCTCGTGTTTCATGAGCTGAAATAAAAGATCATAGAAATGTTCCATACACACCAAAAACGTATTTCTTTAACATTAACAGCATGATCGTTACACAGGTGCACCTTGTGCTGAGGACAATAAAAGGTCACTCTAAAATGTGCCGTTTCGTCACACAACACAATGCCGAAGATGTCAAGTTTTGAGGGAGCGTATAATTGGCATATTGACAGCAGGAATGTCCACCAGAGCAGTTGCCTGAGAATTGAATGTTCATTGCTCTACCAAAAGCTGCCTCCAACGTCGTTTTAGAGAATTTAGCAGTACGTTCAACCGACCTCATAACAGCAGACCGCGTGTATAGCGTTGTGTGGGCAAGTAGTTTGCTGATGTCAACATTGTGAACCCAATGTTGACATCAGTGCCCCATGGTGGGAGTGTCCCATGGTGGGAGTGGGGTTATGGTATGGGCAGGCATAAGCTACAGGCAACGAACACAATGGCAATTTGAATTCACAGAGATACCGTGATGAGAGCCTGAGGCCCATTGTCGTGCCATTCATCCACCGCCATCACCTGATGTTTCAGCATGATAATGCACAGCCCCATGTTGCAAGGATCTGTACACAATTCCTGGAAGCTGAAAAGGTCCCAGTTCTTCCATGGCCTGAATACTCACCAGACATGTCACCCATTGAGCTCATTTGGGATTCTCTGGATCGATGTGTAAGACAGTGTGTTCCAGTTCACGACAATATCTAGCAGCTTCACACAGCCATTGAAGAGGATATATTTGCAAAGAAATTGAAAAACCTGTTTTCGCTTAGTCATTATGAGGTATTGTGTTTGATTGGTTTTAAATAAGGATGTATAGTGGAAAAAGGGAAGTGGTCTGAATACTTTCCAAATACACTATATCATAAAAAAAGGTAGGGCCGTGAATCAGAAAAACAATCACTATCTGGTGTGACCACCATTTGCCTCTCTTTCGCATAGAGTTGATCAGGCTGTTGATTGTGGCCTTTATTATTATTCAGACCCTTTGCTATGAGACTCAGGTGCATCCTGTTCCCATTGATCATCCTTGAGATGTTTATACAACTTGAGTGGAGTCCACCTGTGGTATATTCAATTTATTGGACAATGTTTGGAAAGGCTCACACCTGTCTATATTAGGTCCCACAGACTACAGTGCATGTCTGTAGAGCTCCGAGACAGGATTGTGTCGAGGCACAGATCTGGGGATGGGTACCAAAAAATATTTGCAGCATTTGTATTTGTATTTATTATGGATCCCCATTAGCTGCTGCCAAAGCAACAGCTACTCTTCCTGGGGTCCAGCAAAATTAAGGCAGTTTATACAATTTTAAAAACATTACAATACATTCACAACATGCTATGTGCTCTCAGTCCCCTACTCCTCCACTAACCACATATCTACAGTACTAAATCCATGTGTGTGTGTGTGTGTGTGTATGCATGTGCCTATGTTTGTTTTGCTTCACAGTCCCCGCTGTTCCATAAGGTGTTTTTTATCCAATTTTATTTATTGAAGGTCCCCAAGAACACAGTGGCCTCCATCATTCTTAAATGGAAGAAGTTTGGAACCACCAAGACTCTTCAAAGAGCTGACCGCCCGTCCAAACTGAGCAATTGGGGGAGAATGACCTTGGTCAGGAGGTGAACAAGAACCCAGTGGTCACTGACAGAGCTCCAGAGTTCCTCTTCGGAGTTGACAGAACCCTCCAGAAGAGCAACCATCTCTGAAGCACGCCAGCATTCAGGTTTTTATATTAGAGTGGCCAGACGGAAGCCACTCCTCAGTAAAAAGCACATGACAGCCCGCTTGGAGTTTTCCAAAAGGCACCTAAAGGACTCTCAGACCATGAGAAACAAGATTCTCTGGTGTTAAGGTATTTTTTTAATCAATAATGACTAATTATGTATACATTTCAATCAGGACTGACTAATCAGAATACTATTATGTTACTGTATAGATGTATGAATTTTATTTTAATCCTAGTTCTGAATATAATGTGTGTAATTATAATCAAGAATTAGAACAATGACTGTCTGTTCCTTGGCACAATCCCTACAGTGAAGCATGGGGGTGGCAGCATCATGCTGTGGGGATGTTTTTCAGTGGTAGGGACTGGGAGACTAGTCAGGATCGAGGGAAAGATGAATGGAGCAAAGTACAGAGAGATCCTTGAATGAAATCTGCTCCAGAGCGCTCAGGATCTCATAATGGGGCGAAGCTTCACCTTCCAACAGGACAATGACCCTAAGCACACAGCTAAGACAACGCAGGAGTGGCTTCAGGACAAGTCTCTGAATGTCCTTGAGTGGCCCAGCCAGAGCCCGGACTTGAACCCGATCAAACATCTCTGGAGACCCCTGAAAATAGCTGTGTAGCTATACAAGTCTCTTCAGAGGTGTGCCAAGCTACAGGTGTGCCAAGCTTGTAGCATCATACCCAAGAAGACTCGAGGCTGTAATCACTGCCAAATGTGCTTCAACAAAGTACTGAGTAAAGGGTCTGAATACTTATGTAAATGTTATATAAAAAAACAACAGTTTTATATACATTTGCAAAAAAATCTAAAAACCTGTTTTTTTTTTGCTTTGTCATTGTAGGGTATTGTGTGTAGATTGGTGAGGGAAAAAAACAGTTTAATCCATTTGAGAATAAGGCTGTAACGTAACAAAATGTGGAAAAAGTGAAGGGGTCTGATTACTTTCCAAATGCACTGTATTATTGCTGCACAGTGTTATAGCAATGTGCAAATAATTGCAGTACAATAGATCTGGGAGTTTACCAACATTTTTTATTTTACCTTTATTTAACTAGGCAAGTCAGTTAAGAACAAATTCTTATTTTCAATGACGGCCTAGGAACAGTGGGTTAACTGCCTGTTCAGGGGCAGAACGACAGATTTGTACCTTGTCAGCTCGGGGATTTTGAACTTGCAACCTTTCGGTTACTAGTCCAACGCTCTAACCACTAGGCTACCCTGCCGCCATTGGATGTGTTGTAGAATTATTATGTCCCTGTGTAATCTGAGGGAAATATGGGTCTCTAATATGGTCATACATTTGGCAGGAGATTAGGAATTGTAACTCAGTTTCCACCTCAGTTTGTGGGCAGTGTGCACATAGCCTGTCTTCTCTCAAGAGCCTGGTCTGCCTACGGCAGCCTCTCTCAATAGCAAAGAGATGCTCACTGACTGTGTACATATTTAAAGCTTTCTAGTGAGCATAAGGAGAGATGAATAACACTTCAAACCTCAAAGTTTCCATTTATGAAGTTCAGTGGTGGTTCCACCACTGACTGTCATTAGCGGTCTAACATGCTTCCAAAGAGATTCTTACAGCGTAATCAGGTCAATTATAACATGAATGACTTTTTCAGGAGGTGGCCTGACATTTCTATAATAGTGCCTTTACATTCACAGCCCCTTGAAAAAACAACTTACCAAGTTTTGTCCTTGAAAGTGGTACTTGAGACCAATTGGTACGTGAGAACAATTGGTAAGTGAAAACTAAACCATTTCAGCACAAAACAAGCTGAGCACATTGACAACAGGAGTCCAATCTGAAGTATCATAACCTCCAAGATACCATGTATGCGGGCTGAATCAATAGTTTTGGGGATTGCACATTGGTACAGCAATGTGAGATTTAAAGCCGGCGTGATGGATTTACACTTTGTCTTGGGTGCAACTCATCAGTGCAAGCCAATTATTAACAACCAGACAGACAACATGAACATGGCCACGAGCGCTTCGCACCACACCGTCACCATGGCTGCTTTATGGTCCTGCAACCCCAGCCTCATTCCAGGTCTCTTCAAAGCACTGCCACCATAACGGATACTACACTTCAAATGTGCTAGCAGGAATAGATTCTCTCGCTTTCAATACTCCTACTTGATTTACTTCATATCATTTTGCCGCAATAGACAAAGATAACACACTGTAAATAACACCCATTCTGTCTGCTTGTTTCAGAGCTGAGGGGAGGGGGGACAGAAAGGGGGACAAAAAGGGGGGTGCAGGGTACTGGCTGAGGACGACTGTCATGTGAGATTGTTTTTGATTTTGAGGACTACACTTCCTGAAACCACTGAACTGTATAGTAGAGTACAGTAGCTCTGAAACCACTGAACTGTATAGTAGAGTACAGTAGCTTTGAAACCACTGAACTGTATAGTACAGTAGCTCTGAAACCACTGAACTGTATAGTAGAGTAGAGTAGCTTTGAAACCACTGAACTGCATAGTACAGTAGCTCTGAAACCACTGAACTGTATAGTAGAGTACAGTAGCTCTGAAAACACTAAACTGTATAGTAGAGTACAGTAGCTCTGAAACCACTGAACTGTATAGTACAGTAGCTCTGAAACCACTGAACTGTATAGTACAGTAGCTCTGAAACCACTGAAATGTATAGTAGAGTAGAGTAGCTTTGAAACCACTGAACTGCATAGTACAGTAGCTCTGAAACCACTGAACTGTATAGTAGAGTACAGTAGTTCTGAAAACACTAAACTGTATAGTAGAGTACAGTAGCTCTGAAACCACTGAACTGTAGAGTAGAGTACAGTAGCTCTGAAACCACTGAACTGTATAGTAGAGTACAGTAGCTCTGAAACCACTGAACTGTATAGTAGAGTACAGTAGCTCTGAAACCACTGAACTGTATAGTACAGTAGCTCTGAAACCACTGAACTGTATAGTAGAGTACAGTAGCTCTGAAACCACTGAACTGTATAGTAGAGTACAGTAGCTCTGAAACCACTGAACTGTATAGTAGAGTACAGTAGCTCTGAAACCACTGAAATGTATAGTAGAGTACAGTAGCTCTGAAACCAATGAACTGTATAGTACAGTAGCTCTGAAACCACTGAACTGTATAGTAGAGTAGCTCTGACACCACTGAACTGTATAGTAGAGTACAGTAGCTCTGACACCACTGAACTGTATAGTACAGTAGATCTAAAACCACTGAACTGTATAGTACAGTAGCTCTGAAACCACTGAACTGTATAGTAGAGTACAGTAGCTCTGAAACCACTGAACTGTATAGTAGAGGACAGTAGCTCTGACACCACTGAACTGTATAGTACAGTAGCTCTGAAACCACTGAACTGTATAGTAGAGTACAGTAGCTCTGAAACCACTGAACTGTATAGTAGAGTACAGTAGCTCTGAAACCACTGAACTGTATAGTAGAGTACAGTAGCTCTGAAACCACTGAACTGTATAGTAGAGTACAGTAGCTCTGACACCACTGAACTGTATAGTAGAGTACAGTAGCTCTGAAACCAATGAACTGTATAGTAGAAGACAGTAGCTCTGACACCACTGAACTGTATAGTAGAGTACAGTAGCTAGCTGTCCTGCAGGTGCCTTTCTCACCCACTTGAGAGGCCTAAAATGTAATCTGCTGAAGTAAGTGAACTAATTCTAATAAGAATCCACTAGCAATGCAACAGTAATACAGTGACAACGTAATTAAATATTTGTTATGTTCATTGTCACAGATACAAATCAGAGTGTTGACACCAGAGTGACTGTTAGGTCATTAACATCAACACAACACACTGTAACAATAACACACACTGCTAGGGTAACACCATCAACACAGACCTTTTGTTTTGATGCGCGGGTGCCATTTTGAGCATTCAGGCCATTGGCAGCTGTTTGTGAAGAATCCTCAGTCCAGTGCTGGCACCTCTGTGTGAGTTTGGAAGGCCTGTGCCACTGGCCCCAAGTCCCTGTTAGAGAGGCAGTCACAGCCAGACACCATATTTACCACCTAAAGCTACTCACAACCTGTCAGTCAAACTGGACATGATTAGGAAGCACTGCTGCTTGTACCTAAACCACTCATGTGACTAGGGAGAGTATGAAGTCCAGCCTGGCTTCAAATCAGTGACTTTGCCCTATATAACCCCATATGAGATAGAAATGGGGCATCGTTCCATCAGTACCCTAATACAGTATATTGCGGTACAGTACATGGCACGTGTATACTGCTGCACCCATACTGCAAACACATTCTGTTAGAAGTTGTTAGCTAGTGTCGTCAGGCTAGCTAGTGTCGTTGAAAAGACCCCTGTGGTGGTCCGTGGGAGACCCCCCTCACCCTCTGTGTAATTTCCTCCAACCTTCCATCCTATTTCAGTGGCTGATAACTAAGAACATTAGTTTTATGCCACTTGCCAAGCTCAAATGAAAAGAGAGCTAACTTTAATGACACCGTAATTAATCGGCCTGACAGACAGACAGCTAAAAGAGTAGATATTGACTTCATTAAGGATAATGTATTATGTCATTAAGTCAGCAGGGTCACCTTGTGTATCATACACACCCGCTAATATATTGTCATTTTCCCTGAATAAGATACATTCAGATAAGAGTGATAAAGCTGATTAGAAAATGCCTCATCCAGAGACAGGCGGGGCTGCTGCCAGATAGACTGGGGATAGATGGATGGGGAGAAAGGGAGGGCAGGAGGGAGAGAGAATGAGGAGGGAGAGGAAGAGAGAGGGAGGGGATAGCCAAATGGAGAGAGAGAGCGAGAGAGAGGGAGTGAGAGAGAGAAAAAGCGAGCGAGAGAAAGGGAGGAAAGGAGGGAAAGAGAGAGAAACCGTTACAGATCATGCCTATCAGGGAGCAGATTGATTTGCGCGGCAATTTAATCATTATTGTTTTACTCTAATCTACGAAGACTAACGGTCCCACCTAAATGACTTTACGCTGAGAGCAGAATACTATGAGGAGCCTCATTCTTTCTCCTGCTTAATGGTGTTGTAGGGGTTCAAAACACAGAACACAATGGGAGAAGACACTTATTCTTCCTGAGGAGGATTCAGGGGAGAAGAGTGGGTGCTCGAACTGCAGATTTTTCTAAACACACATCAGAGTGGCTACAGTAGACTAGAATGTAGGAATTTATATGGTAAACTTTAATGTAGTGATTGATATAGTAAACTAGAATGTAGAGATTGATATAGTAAACTAGAATGTAGAGATTGATATAGTAAACTAGAATGTAGAGATTGATATAGTAAACTAGAATGTAGAGATTGATATAGTAAACTAGAATGTAGAGATTGATATAGTAAACTAGAATGTAGAGATTGATATAGGGGGTAATATATTGATATGAAAATATTGATATTAGTGGAAAGATTGATAGTAGTGGACCGATTTGTTTAATGACAACACATTAGTAAATGTATTTGATATGGATGGAGTCTGGAAAGTGCTCAGGTGTATAAGACACTAGAAAGCTAAACAATGCTCTATCTTTCTATTTGGGTCAATGTCCAATTCACAAACACTACAAGATCTCTCACTCTCTCCAAGCTGTCTCTCTGTCCTCAGGAGTATTGAGAGGTATGGGAATACCAGGGCTCTCCCCTCTGTCCTGCGACCTTGCTGTTAGTTGTTTTTTTGGGGGGTCCGTGATTATCGGCAGTTCCTCATCCGGTGGAGGCTGCAGTCATTTGTCATGATTATTGCAGAGTTCTTGCCTGTCGTTGGCAGCTACAGATCAATGGTTCTGTGGTGTGGACTCTCCCTCTCCTCTGCTCTCTCTGTCTTAGAGGAAGGCCAATATAGCCTTCCCTTTCTAAAGAGATCTGGCTATCCATCCATTCTATCTACCATCCTTCATATCTCTTTCTCTCCATCCATTTCTCTCTCTAATACAGGCACATGGCTTACCAAGCACTCCTTTGTTAGGGCAGTCCATATATCATTCTACCAATCAGGACTGGACGTACTACCTCTCTCCCTGCCTGGACACACAGCTCTGGATCATAGTGTCTTTCTTCATTAACGTGTCAAAGAGCTTTCTGCTACTATACCTTTTGGATACTATAGAGTAAAGAAAAACCTGTATATTTATGACAAAGATGTTCTGATATGCTGTGACACAATGTTGAAAATGTTGGATAAATGGAGGTTGAAATAATAGGTCAGCGTAGGCCTAAATATCTCAAATTAAAAAGGTGTGTACATGGAATTAACCACTGATGATGTCACTTAACTAGGACCAAAAAATAGACTTAAAGGATTAGTGTGAGAATGTTTGTTTGTGATGATACACTACATGGCCAAAAGAATGTGGACACCTGCTCGTCTAACATCTTTTTCAAAAGTCATGGGCATTAACATGGAGTTGGTTCCCCCTTTGCTGCTACAACAGCCTCCACTCTTTGGGGAAGGCTTTCCACTAGATGTTGGAACACTGCTGTGGGGACTTGCTTCCTTTCAGCTCCCGACGAGCAGTTATTGTGCTGACGTTGCTTCCAGAGGAACTCGGTAGTGAGTGTTGCATCCCGAGGACAGAGGATTTTTACACAAACTTCAGCACTTGGCTGTCCCGTTCTGTGAGCTTGTGTATCCTACCAGTTCGCGGCTAAGCCGTTGTTGCTCCAGCTCTAGCAGGAGAGAAATGTGACAAACTGACATGTTGAAAAGGTGCATTCTATGATGGTGCCACATTGAAAGTCACTGAGCTTTTCAGTAAGGCCATTATACTGCCAATGTCTGTCTCTGGAAATTGCATGGCTGTGTGCCCGGTTTTATACACCTGTCAGCAACAGGTGTTGCTGAAATAGCAGAATCTACAAATTTCAAGGGGAGTCCACATACTTTTGGTCATGTAGTCTATACAGTAATTCCAGTCATATAATTAAATAGTTGAACTTCATACTACTTTTCTGTAGGCTTCTCATCACCAGAAAAAACAAGATTACAGTCTCTCTTCAGCCTCTGAATCAAACCCTTCCCCAGCGCTGTACATGCTACCACAGGCTGAGACAGGATAACATATCACTATATCATCATCATAATGATAAGTTCTCTCTTCTGTAATGATATGTTCTCCTTTTCACCATGTGACGATGTGGTTAGTGGCCCTTTAAATCTGATGGTTTATATTTGTAGAAAATGAGAGCTTAATTTAACTTTCAAAGAATCTACAGAGGACTTTAATTATCTAGCTGCTCTTAATGAGGAATAAATGATGTCCGGAGTAATTGCATATGAATGTGAAGACACAGATCATGGAGCTTGATGTATCACACATACTGCAACGCAAGGCTAACGATGAGCACATATTCCTACTTACGAGGCTTTCAGGAAATGCATTCCGCTTACACTGAGATGTCCATTGCAGTATGGCTTTAGTAACTTGTGTACTTGCATGCTTTAATATACTGTTGAA
Source organism: Oncorhynchus nerka (assembly GCF_034236695.1). Classification (NCBI taxonomy): domain Eukaryota; kingdom Metazoa; phylum Chordata; class Actinopteri; order Salmoniformes; family Salmonidae; genus Oncorhynchus; species Oncorhynchus nerka. The sequence goes on from NC_088405.1 coordinate 18,378,787, forward strand.
AAGAGTGAATAGTTTCAATAAAAACCTAAATTTCATATTTTATTCAGTTAAATTAATGCCATATATCTGATTCATTTTTCAACACAGATAGTACTGTGTGTGTCTGTTTCATATGGCATCACAGCCTGGTCTCATAGAATAGAAGTAACATAGTAAATGTCAATTCGGGACACACAAATTAGTCGGGGTGGATGGGTGGCCGTATAGCACAAGTTCTAATCTGGTCATGGACAACTTTAGCATTTTAACTAACTAGTAACTTTTCAACTATTTGCTACTAGCTACTTTGCAACAACTTAACTTCTTAGCTATCCCTTTTATCTAACCATCCCCCTAACCATAACCTTAACTCTTTAACCTAACTCCTAAATGTAATGCTAACCTTAACTCCTAGCCTAGTTAAAACCTCTTCAGCCTAGGGCTTACTTTTTCGAACATTCTGTTAAAAATCACGCAACATTTCAGCATCCTGCTACTCTTGCCAGGAATATAGTATATGCATATGATTAGTATGTGTGGATAGAAAACACTCGGACGTTTCTAAAACTGGTTAAATCACGGCTGTGACTATAACAGAACGTGTGTTTCGTCGAAAAGCCCAAGGAAAACTGATCACCAAAAAGTGGAACAAATATCAATGCGCCACTTGCATGTATTGTCTATGGCACAGCAAATTAGATGGCGCCGAGATTACAAGTCCTACAGCTTCCACACGATGTCACCAGTCTTGGCAATTGCCTGGAGGTTGTTCCTTGGTCAAACGAAGAAGAGAGACCCCATACCATCCGGTCTCCGACAGGATGTTTTGGAAGAGAGATTTCCGACCATGATTTGAAGACGTGGAGCTATTGAATACACATCGCCCCGTGATCAATTTGATAGATTATTAACGTTTACTAATACCTAAAGTTGGATTACAAAAGCATTTTGAAGTGTTTTGTGAAAGTTTATAGGCAACTTTTTTCATTTTAAAAAATGACGTTGCGTTTTGAAACGTTTTTTCTGGATCACACAGTTTTCATAGATGGATATTTTGGGTATATATGGACCGATTTAATCGGAAAAAATACCCAATAGTGATGTTTATGGGACATATAGGAGTGCCAACAAAGAAGCTCGTCAAAGGTAATGAATGTTTTATATTTTATTTCTGCGTTTTGTGTAGCGCCGGCTACGCTAATTATTTTGTTTAGGTCCCCTTCAGGTATTTTGGGGTGTTGCATGCTATCAGATAATAGCTTCTCATGCTTTCGCCGAAAAGCATTTTAAAAATCTGACTTGTTGGCTAGATTCACAACGAGTGTAGCTTTAATTCAGTACCCTGCATGTGTGTTTTAATGAACGTTTGAGTTTTAACGAGTGCTATTAGCATTTGGCGTAGCGCATTTGCATTTCCAGATGGCTGGGTGGGACGCAGACGTCTCAGGGGACGCTAAGAGGTTAACGTAAGCCAGCTAGCTAATGTTAGCCTAGCACCAAGCTAGAATTCGTAACATATCATACATTTTTGCACATTCGTAACATTTTGTACACTTTGAAAATGTATAACCTATAACGCGAATTGTAATTCCTAACATATTACACAAAATGGTAACGGACATCCATAAATGAATGAATACCATACAAAACGTAACATATCATACTAAACGGGAGTGTCTCAGATTTACATACAGAATAATACCAAATCCTCTGAAACCAAGTTGGGCATCAAGATAAACCACACCAATCAATATTACTCACTCACTCCCTCAATCACTCACTCACTCACCTCATCTCACTCACCTCATCTCATCTCATCTCACTCACATTCAGTAAAGTTCTGAATATCAACATACATATTTCCTCATTGTCATCTGTCTGGCCAATAGACCTACACTTACTACAGTATGGTTTAACCATCTAAATATATTCATTATATTAAAGAAATAACTTGTTTTTCTTTGGGGTACACCCATAACTCTATCACCATAGCTAGAAACCAGAAACAGAAGCCCGTGGACTGGCGTATAGACTGGTATGGAGTGGATACTTTGTCATGATGTTGCCCTCTTTGGGTACAGCAAGCCCCATCCCCCTCTCCCTGCCTCCCCCTTGCCTCCTTCAACCAGACTGCTGTGGTCAGAGAGAGGTCGTAAATTCCTGAGGAGAAGACCCTGCCTCATGGCCACACAGTATAAGAGACAGTGAATTTTCATAGAGAACAAAGGAATTTCTTCCAACTCACAGATCTTGAGGTCCGAACAAATTTCATGTTCCGCAGAAAGTATAAAAGATCGGTGAAGAATCCAGCTACGAACTGGTCCGTTTGTTACAACTTGGGGAAGCTCATGGGAGATGGTGCGGCCACATTACCATAACGCTGTTTATATAATAGCCTCAGATATGAGGTTTACATCTAATTGTTGTATAAGATGAATGAGTGAGTATGATACTGTTTGTAAAATTGTTTAATGTGATTTTGGACTGTTTAATGAAGGAAACTCCAATTCCCTTTGAGTTTAACTAAATCAGAGGACCGTCCCTGAGCCTAGTTAGGGTCAGACATCCTGGGACAGCCCTTTTTCTGCAATTCCGAATAAAACCCAACTTTGGGGAATTATCACCAGACCATGTTTCACTCAATCACGGGAGTACAAAGGTTGCAGACAATTGCTGAATCTTTTAACCATACCACGTGGTTAAACTCGTATACTATCAATACCGACAGAATAAGAACAAGTCTTTGATATTAATTACTAGTCTGCAGCTAGGAATTCAGTATCATTGAACGCGAAGAACGACAACCGCCGAAACAACCATTCTATAACAAATGAAGGAATGTCACCCTGAACTATCCACTCTAACCACAACAGAGAGAGAGAGGGAGAGAGACGGACAATTCTACAAAAGAAACAACCTTTTCACCAGCGATCAAGACGACACACTGAGCGTAAACATATATATTGATTGCAATTGTTCCCGAATGAGTGATGATTTGTGTGCAAAGGATTTGCATTTCAATTGTTATAATTATCAACTCTGTAGTGACTTCTCAGCTGACCCCCACTCCCAGTTTTGTCCACCAAGCCGCGATGCCGGTTTAGCCCACTAGGGCAAATTCCCTTATCATTTATTGTAACCAAATTGACTTTGTTTGTTTGTTTATGCATCTGTGAATTACTTAGTTAGTAATAAATAAATTATTTAAGACAATTGATGTATGGATGACTCATAGTGAAGAGTGGGTTCGTGCAGATAACCAACAATTTACGAAGTTTGGAATGAGACTAACGTGAGGTAAAATAAATAATTCATTAATCAGAAGAATATTTGATCAGATATAAAATATCTGAAAAGTTATTTTAGGAAATAATAACTTTGTGATCTGAATATTTTCCTTGGTGCCCCGACTTCCTAGTTAATTACAGTGACATGATTAATCAATTTAATCGCGTAATACTAATTACAGAGAATCTTTGATAAAAACTAAAAGTCTTCATTTAATGATAGTAAAGACACGACAACATACTGTTCAGTGCCTTCAGAGAGTATTCACACCCCTGGACCTTTTCCACATTTTGTTGCGTTACAAAGTGGGATTAAAATGGATTACATTTTTTTTTAAATTGTCAACGCTCTTACAAGAATACTAACTTTTTTTATTATGGAAAATAAAACACCTTGATTGTACAATATTCTACCATTATTCTTTAAAGAATTCTTCAAGCTCTGTCAAATTGGTTGTTGATCATTGCTAGACAGGCATTTTTAGGTCTTGCGATCTTGCCAATTTATGTCAAAACAGTAACTAGGCCACTCAGGAGCATTCAATGTCTTCTTGGTAAGGAACTCCAGTGTATATTTGGCCTTGTGTTTTAGGTAATTGTCCAGCTGAAAGGTGAATTTGCCTCCCATTGTCTGTTGGAAAGCAGACTGAACCAGGTTTTCCTCTAGGATTTTGCCTGTGTTTAGCCACATTCCATTTTTTTAATCGTAAAAAACGACCTAGTCTTCCCGACAACAAGCAAATCCTTAAAAATCATGTTAAAAAGTATTATTGCACAGAGTGACTCCATGTAATCTATTATGTGACTTGTTAAGAACACTTTAAGAACCTGAACTTATTTAGGCTTGCCATAACAAAAGGGTTGAAAACTTATTGACTCGAGACATTTCAGCTTTATATTTTTTATTAATTTATAAACATTTCTAAAAAGTAATTCCACTTTGACATTATGGCGTATGGTGTGTAGATCAGTGACACACAATCTCAATTTAATGAATTTTAAATTCAGGCTGTAACAACAAAATGTGGAAAAAGTCAAGAGAAATACTTTCTAAGCAATCAACACCACCCTCTTAGCTCCTCTCCTCTCCTCCACCCTCTCTGCATGTGGAATTAATGTGAAGTGCCTTTCATACAAGGTCAAGACTAGGCAGAGAAACAAGACAGGCCTTATTGATCTATTTATTCCACCAGTTCAAATACTAAAGAACATGTTGTACAATATGTACATTATGTCTGTATGTACAGTATGTATGTCTGTTTGTACAATCTGTATGTTTGTCTGTATGTACAGTATGTATGTCTGTTTGTACAATCTGTATGTCTGTCTGTATGTACAGTATGTATGTCTGTTTGTACAATCTGTATGCCTGTTTGTCTGTCTGTTTGTCTAGACAATTAGTATGTCTATTTGTCTGTACAATCTGTATGTCTGTCCAATCTGTATGTCTGTCTGTACAATATGTATGTTTGTCTGCATGTACAGTATGTATGTCTGTCTGTCTGTACACTATGTATGTTTGTCTGCATGTACAGTATGTATGTCTGTCTGTCTGTACAATATGTATGTATGTCTGTACAATCTGTATGTCTGTCCAATCTGTCTGTCTGTCTATACAATCTGTATGTCTGCCTGTATGTACAATATGTATGTCTGTCTGTACAATATGCATGTCTGTCTTGTACAATATGCCTGTCTGTCTGTACACTGTCTGTCTGCCTGTCTGTACAACATGTATGTCTGTCTGTACAATATGTATGTCTGTATATTATGAATAGTATGTCTGTCTGTATAATATATACAGTATGTATGTATGTCTGTCTGTCTGTATAATATGTACAGTATGTATATCTGTCTGTATAATATGTACAGTATGTATATCTGTCTGTATAATATGTACAGTATGTATATCTGTCTGTATAATATGTACAGTATGTATATCTGTCTGTATAATATGTATATTATGTCTGTCTGTACAGTATGTATAGTGTCTGTATAATATGTATATTATGTCTGTCTGTACAGTATGTATGGATGTCTGCCTGTTTGTAAAATATGTATGTCTGTCTGTCTGTCTGTCTGTACAATATGTATGTATGTCTATATGTAAAGTATGTATGTATGTCTATACAATATTTATGTCTGTACAATCTGTATGTCTGTATGCCTGTCCAATCTGTATGTCTGTCTGTATGTACAATATGCATGTATGTCTGTACAATATGTATGTCTGTATGTTTAGTATGTATGTCTGTCTGTACTATTTGTATGTATGTCTGTATGTACAGTATGCATGTCTGTCTGTATGTACAGTATGTATGTCTGTCTGTCTATACAATCTGTATGTCTGCCTGTATGTACAGTATGTATGTCTGTCTGTACAATGTCTGTCTGTCTGTACTATATGTCTGTCTGTACAATATGTCAATATGTATGTCTAGTATGTATGTATGTCTGGACAATCTGTATGCCTGTCTGTCTATACAATCTGTATGCCTGTCTGTCTGTACAATCTGCATGTCTGTCTGTATGTACAGTATGTATGTCTGTCTGTCTATACAATCTGTATGTCTGCCTGTATGTACAGTATGTATGCATGTCTGTACAATCTGTATGTACAGTATGTATGTCTGTCTGTACAGTATGTATGTCTGTATGTACAATATGTCTGTCTGTCTGTACACTATGTATGTATGTATGTCTGTCTGTACAATATATCTGTCTGTCTTGTACAGTATGTCTGTCTGTCTGTACAATATGTCTCTATGTCTGTACAATATGTATGCCTGTACAGTATGTCTGTCTGTACAATATGTATGTATGTCTGTACAATGTGTATGTCTGTCTGTACAATGTGTATGTCTGTCTGTACAATGTGTAGGTCTGTCTGTACAATATGTATGTATGTCTGTACAATGTGTATGTCTGTCTGTACAATGTGTATGTCTGTCTGTACAATGTGTATGTATGTCTGTACAATGTGTATGTATGTCTGTACAATGTGTATGTATGTCTGTACAATATGCATGTCTGTCTTGTACAATATGCCTGTCTGTCTGTACACTATGTCTGTCTGCCTGTCTGTACAATGTGTCTGTCTGTATATTATGTACAGTATGTATGTCTGTCTGTATAATATGTACATTATGTCTGTCTGTACAGTATGTATGAGTGTCTGTATAATATGTACATTATGTCTGCCTGTACAGTATGTATGAATGTCTGCCTGTCTGTAGAATATGTACAGTATGTCTGTCTGTCTGTCTGTACAATATGTCTGTCTGTATAATATGTACAGTATGTATGTATGTCTGTATAATATGTATATTATGTCTGTCTGTACAGTATGTATGAATGTCTGCCTGTCTGTACAATATGTATGTCTGTCTGTACAATCTGTATGTCTGTCTGTACAGTATGTATGTATGTCTGTATAATATGTATATTATGTCTGTCTGTACAGTATGTATGTATGTCTGTATAGTATGTATATTATGTCTGTCTGTACAGTATGTATGAATGTCTGCCTGTCTGTACAATATGTATGTCTGTCTGTACAATCTGTATGTCTGTCTGTACAATATGTATGCCTGTACAGTATGTCTGTCTGTACAATATGTATGTATGTCTGTACAATGTGTAAGTCTGTCTGTACAATGTGTATGTTTGTCTGTACAATGTGTATGTCTGTCTGTACAATGTGTATGTCTGTCTGTACAATATGTATGTATGTCTGTACAATGTGTATGTATGTCTGTACAATGTGTATGTATGTCTGTACAATGTGTATGTCTGTCTGTACAATGTGTATGTCTGTCTGTACAATGTGTATGTATGTCTGTACAATGTGTATGTATGTCTGTACAATGTGTATGTATGTCTGTACAATGTGTATGTATGTCTGTACAATGTGTATGTCTGTCTGTACAATGTGTATGTCTGTCTGTACAATGTGTATGTATGTCTGTACAATGTGTATGTCTGTCTGTACAATGTGTATGTATGTCTGTACAATGTGTATGTATGTCTGTACAATGTGTATGTATGTCTGTACAATATGCATGTCTGTCTTGTACAATATGCCTGTCTGTCTGTACACTATGTCTGTCTGCCTGTCTGTACAATGTGTCTGTCTGTATATTATGTACAGTATGTATGTCTGTCTGTATAATATGTACATTATGTCTGTCTGTACAGTATGTATGAATGTCTGCCTGTCTGTAGAATATGTACAGTATGTCTGTCTGTCTGTCTGTACAATATGTCTGTCTGTATAATATGTACAGTATGTATGTCTGTCTGTATAATATGTACAGTATGTATGTCTGTCTGTATAATATGTACATTATGTCTGTCTGTACAGTATGTATGTATGTCTGCCTGTCTGTAGAATATGTACAGTATGTCTGTCTGTACAATATGTCTGTCTGTATATTATGTACAGTATGTATGTATGTCTGTATAATATGTATATTATGTCTGTCTGTACAGTATGTATATCTGTCTGTATAATATGTATATTATGTCTGTCTGTACAGTATGTATGTATGTCTGTGTAATATGTATATTATGTCTGTCTGTACAGTATGTATGTATGTCTGTGTAATATGTATATTATGTCTGTCTGTACAGTATGTATGTATGTCTGTATAATATGTATATTATGTCTGTCTGTACAGTATGTATGTCTGTCTGTATTTACAGTATGTATGTCTGTACAATCTCTATGTCTGTCTGTATGTTCAATATGTATGTCTGTCTTTACAATATGTCTGTCTGTACAATATGTATGTATGTCTTTCTGTTTGCATATATTGTCATTTCATTATTTCATTATCCCAACACTTCCCAGCAGACAAAACTGGTTGAGATGATGTTGTTACAACCTGTTTACAACCAATGAAGTTATAGTGATATAGTTTCAATCATATTGGTTCTAATGATGTCATTTCAACCAGTTTCGACAGCAGGTATAGAGTATTAAGAGGAAATATTTGGATGAAGACCTCATTAGGACTGTAAAGTATAGAGTTTGAGAGGCAGTGTAGTGACTGACTGACCATCCCGATAGTATACACACCCAGATGCAGTAGTGCTCCTCCACTGAGACAGAGCGACAGAGCGACAGTGAGCAGGAAGCCTCTGCCTCTTCACCATAATTGACGTTTGGGCCTGTTCCTCTGTCCCACACAATCTCCCTTCACGTCTATCCTGCTGCCACACACCTACATACCTCTCTGTGCTCACTGCTTCTCTCTATTGGTCCTTCCTTACCTTTCCCGCCCTCCCTTCCTCCTCTCCCCACCTCTCTCCCTTTTTTCCCACCAGTATCCTTTATTCTTCCTCTCCTTCTCTCCATTTTCCTTTCTCCTCTTAGTGTTGGCTTGGCTGAGCAGAGCTGACAGGCGGATTCCTTTGGTTTTTGTCGTTTTAAAGCCACTTTCCCGCTCTGACAGCCTGCTCTCTCCTGCCACCTCATAGCTCCGGCTTCACACTTCTCTGGGCAGCCACTGCCTTCTGACAGACCACTGTCACTTCCCATCATGCTCTTTGCTGATCGCATTCCCCCCCTCATCCCCTAGACCCTCTCCTCCACCAGGCTCACACAGGCCCACTTTCCCTGCAGTGCAATTATTTTTTTTGACAAGCCATCCATCAGCCTTAACTTTAAAAGCACTTTCCAGTGATATCCATTGTTAAGCTCCCCCAGCCTTTTCACTGCTCTCCTCTCTACAGAGCTTGCATGACAGAATATAATATCAGACATCCTCAGGAACCTAACCATGTACATTTACTTTGTTCTCAGGCTAGGTTTCCAATTTAGGTACATTATGCATATTGTTGTGCCAAAATTGATGTTGTCAAAGACTATTACGATTTGCCGCCTATTGGACTCAAAAAAACAGGTTACAATTTGTATTCTGTGTGTGAAGGGGAAGGGGAGCGCCGAAGCACCGTCTGAAGTCAAGCTGAATCTTATTCCAATAATCTGTTCACTTCTCACGTTCTCCAGTGGAGCAATTTGCAGGCATTAGCAAAGACACATGTGAAAATGTCAGGGTGTCAACTAATGACAAGAGAAAGCAAAGGAAAGGCAGTGCATCTCTGTCAGTCAATAACAACACTCTCTGCTGGCGACACACATTTGATGGTAATCTAAGGAAATTAATAAGGAGGAAACCCCCTAGCCGTTTGAATGGGAGTCTTGTCCTGTGCTTGAATTGTTTGGCACTCTGGAGCTGGATCCCCCTCCACTTGGCCTAGATCTACAGACCGCTAGATTAAACGAGGGCATGTCAAAGCTCCATCAGTCCTGTCTGGTGCTGTCAACAGCATGCATTACATGTGCATAATGAAATGTTAGCATTATGCGCAGCCCAAACGACAGTGTGTGTGTGTTAGCATTACGCGCAGCCCAAACGACACAGTGTGGGTGTGTGTTAGTATTATGCGCAGCCCAAACGACACAGTGTGTGTGTGTGTGTTAGCATTACGAGCAGCCCAAATGACACAGTGTGGGTGTGTGTTAGTATTATGCGCGGCCCAAACGACACAGTGTGTGTGTTAGCATTACGAGCAGCCCAAATGACACAGTGTGTGTGTGTTTGCATTATGCACAGCCCAAACGACAGTGTGTGTGTGTGAGTGTCAGCATTATGCGCAGCCCAGACTGTGTGTGTGTGTTTGCATTATGCGCAGCCCAAACGACACTGCTTTGCATGACCAATGCTACCAACCTCCTTCCTTTGAGCAATATGAGTCCGTGTCATCATTCAAATGGAAGTAAGAGCTACTTGTTCATGTTATTCACTTGTGTTTTTCAGTGGGAAGTAAGGTTAGGCCACTGTGTATTTGGTAAGCCTCTGCTGTCACAGGCACAATATACTAATAAGTTAATGTTGTTCCTTTAACATTGACAATCTGTGACCTACGTTTACAGCCGAACTTAGCACTTACTTTGACAATCAGGAAAATAATAATTAATATGCTGTGTAATTCAATTAGGAGGCCGTTAGCTAGTCAAGCTCATTACACAGGAAGGGCAAGCAGAAACAAGATGGCCGACAAGGCTGTGATCTCAATGTCACTGGCAAACTTTATAATGACATAATGGCTTAGTAGCTCAATATAAGCCCCTTAAAGATGTAGTTTCAGTGCCGTCAGTCTTTATTTACATTTTATTTAACATTTATTTAACTAAGTCAGTTAAGAACAAATTCTTATTTACAATGACGGCCTACCCCGGCCAAACCTGGACAACGCTGGGCCAATTGTGCACCGCCCTATGGGACTCCCATTCATGGCCGATTGTGAATCAGCCTGGAATCGAACCATGTATGTAGTGACGCCTCTTGCACTGAGATGCAGTGCCTTATACCGTTGTGCCACTCAGGAGCCCTATATGCTTCAGTGTGTTTGAAAAGGTCAGACCATGGGCGTTAGGCTGAAACATTTGATTGTTGAAGATTATTTATCTGTTCGAACAATCACAGTATGTGGTTTGACATGTGTCATACTTATATGTCATACTCTGCTGCCTGTGACTGGAACGAACTGCAAAAATCGCTGAAGTTGGAGACTTTTATCTCCCTCACCAACTTCAAACATCAGCTATCCGAGCAGCTAACCGATCGCTGCAGCTGTACATAGTCTATTGGTAAATAGACCACCCATTTTCACCTACCTCTTCCCCATACTGTTTTTATACTGTTTTTATACTGTTTTTTTATATATATATTTTTAAATTTAAATTTTTTTTTTATTAAAAATAAATAAATAAATAATTTACTTTTCTGCTCTTTTGCACACCAATATCTCTACCTGTACATGACCATCTGATCATTTATCACTCCAGTGTTAATCTGCAAAATTGTATTATTTGCCTACCTCCTCATGCCTTTTGCACACATTGTATATAGACTGCCCATTTTTTTTTCTACTGTGTTATTGACTTGTTAATTGTTTACTCCATGTGTAACTCTGTGTTGTCTGTTCACACTGCTATGCTTTATCTTGGCCAGGTCGCAGTTGCAAATGAGAACTTGTTCTCAACTAGCCTACCTGGTTAAATAAAGGTGAAATAAAAAATAAAATAAAAAAAAATACTTATATGTCATGCTATTTAACATGGATGCAGTAGAAGCCCAATGCAAAAACCTTTTCATCTGCAGCAACTGAAGAGGGAGTACAATCCAACTGCACAGCACAATGGGGTTTGTTTAAGTGAGCTGCCATACTGTGCAGTCAGTCAAGCGTCAAGTTTCTCTAAACTTTGAGCCAATTGCGTTCACAAGCCTCCCTTCAAGACAAGAAAAGGAAACCATTTTCACAAGCTGATCGCCGTGTGTGTCTGACTGACTTAATGAATATCAAATTACACAAAAACGCTGATAAATCATCATTATGCCACCAAATTCTAATTGATCCCACAATTAAGCATGACAAATGCTACGTACGGCAAATCTTTACTTTTATACTTTGCCAATAAGGAACAATTTATCTTTCTCTTTGTTCTGTTTTTTTGAGGGTAGCAAACTGCATCATAGCTAATTCCACATATGTGTGTAGCTAATTAAGGGGGACAGACAGACGTTTTAAAGAGGAGGATCATTTATTTTGTTTACAGCAGGGTGCCTGCTGTTGAAAATGATTCTATTCCTAAACTCTATGGGGAGGGGGGTGCAGAGAGAGGAAGCTCTGCTGGGCTCCAAATGAAGTCTCATACCAGACTGCTCTACAGCTACAACAGGGACGTCTACTCAGTGTAATAGTCCTATTCTGTTTAGGGTACGGGAACATCATGTACAGTGCCTTGCAAAAGTACTCAACCCCCATGGCATTTTTTCTATTTTGTTGCATCACAACCTGTAATTTAAATGAGTGGGTTGATTCACTGATGTGGTCATCCTGTCTGGGTTGGCGCCCCCCCTTGGGTTGTGCCATGGCGGAGATCTTTGTGGGCTATACTCAGCCTTGTCTCAGGATGGTAAGTTGGTGGTTGAAGATATCCCTCTAGTGGTGTGGGGGCTGTGCTTTGGCAAAGTGGGTGGGGTTATATATATCCTTCCTGTTTGGCCCTGTCCGGGGGTGTCCTCGGATGGGGCCACAGCCGTGCTGCTGCTCCAGTTTCAACTGTTCTGCCTTATTATTATTCGACCATGCTGGTCATTTATGAACATTTTAACATCTTGGCCATGTTCTGTTATAATCTCCACCCGGCACAGCCAGAAGAGGACTGGCCACCCCACATAGCCTGGTTCCTCTCTAGGTTTCTTCCTAGGTTTTGGCCTTTCTTGGGAGTTTTTCCTAGCCACCGTGCTTCTACACCTGCATTGCTTGCTGTTTGGGGTTTTAGGCTGGGTTTCTGTACAGCACTTTGAGATATCAGCTGATGTACGAAGGGCTATATAAATACATTTGATTTGATTTGATTTGAAATGGATTTTTATTTGGATTTAATGTAATGGATACACAAAACAGTCCAAATTGGTGAAGTGTCCTTTGCTGTTGTTCTGGGTTTGATTTGCACTTTTAGAACCAACGTACGTTCATCTCTAAGAGACAGAACGAGTCTCCTTACCTGAGCGGTATCCTGGCTGCGTGGTCCCATGCTCCCATGTTTATACTTGCATACTATTGTTTGTACAGATGAGGTCTTGGCTGATTTCTTTTGATTTTCCCATGATGTCAAGCAAAGAGGCAGTGAGTTTGAAGGTAGGACTTGAAATACTTCCACAGGTACACCTCCAATTGACTCAAATTATGCCAATTAGCATATCAGAAGCTTCTAAAGCCATAACATAATGTTCTAAATTTTCCAAGCTGTTTAAAGGCACAGTCAACTTAGTGTATGTAAACTTCTGACCCACTGGAATTGTGATACAGTGAATTATAAGTGAAATAATCTGTCTGTAAACAATTGTTGGAAAAATATATTGTGTCATGCACAAAGTAGATGTCCTTACTGACTTGCCAAAACTATAGTTTATTAACAAGAAATTTGTGGAGTGGTTGAAAAACGAGTTTTAATGACTCCAACATAAGCGTATGTTAACTTCTGACTTCAACTGTATTCACCCCTTTGCTATGAAGCCGCTAAATGAGATCTGGTGCAACCAATTACCTTCATCAGTCACATAATTTTGTCAGGGACAAAGTTGTGGAGATGTACAGATCATGGTTGGGTTATAAAAACATATCTGAAATTTTGAACATCCCACGGAGCACCATTAAATCCATTATTAAAAAATGGAAAGAATATGGCTTCACAGCAAACCTGCCAAGAGAGGGCCACCCACCAAAACTCACGGACCAGGCAAGGAGGGCATTAATCAGAGTGGCAACAAAGAGACCAAAGATAACCCTGAAGCAGCTGCAAAGCTCCACAGTGAATATTGGAGTATCTGTCCATAGGACCACTTTAAGCCGTACACTCCACAGAGCTGGGCATTACGAAAGAGTGTCCAGAAAAAAAGCCATTGCTTAAAGTAAAAAATAAGCAAACACGTTTGGTATTCGCCAAATGCCATGTGGGAGAGTCTCCAAACATATGGAAGAAGGTACTCTGGTCAGATGAGACTTAAATTGAGCATTTTGGCCATCAAGGAAAACGCTATGTCTGGCGCAAACCCAACACCTCTCATCACCCCGAGAACACCATCCCATGGTGCATGGTGGAGGCAACATCATGCTGTGGGGATGTTTTTCATCGGCAGGGACTGGGAAACTGGTCAGAATTGAAGGAATGATGGATGGCGCTAAATACAGGGAAATTCTTGAGGGAAACCTGTTTCAGTCTTCAAGAGATTTGAGACTGGGATGGAGGTTCACCTACCAGCAGGACAATGACCCTAAGCATACTGCTAAAGCAACACTCGGGTGGTTAAGGGGAAACATTTAAATGTCTTGGAATGGCCTAGTCAAAGCCCAGACCTCAATCCAATTGAGAATCTGTGGTATGACTTAAAGATTGCTGTACACCAGCAGAGCCCATCCAAGTGGAAGGAGCTGGAACAGTTTTGCCTTGAAGAATGGGCAAAAATCCCAGTGGCTAGATGTGCCAAGCTTATAGAGACATACCCCAAGAGCCTTGCAGTTGTAATTGCTACAAAAGGTGGCTCTACAAAGTATTGACTTTGGGGAGGGGTTAATAGTTAGGCACGCTCAAGTATTCCGTTTTTTTGTCTTATTTCTTGTTTGTCTCACAAGAAAAAAATATTTTGCATCTTCAAAGTTGTAGGCATGTTGTGTAAATCAAATGATACAAACCCCCAAAAATGTATTTTAATTACAGGTTGTAAGGCAACAAAATATGAAAAATGTCAAGAGTGGTGAATGCATTCACAAGCCACTGTACTGTACATTGGCAATGCAATCATTCAGCCTTCTCTACAATTTGAAACAAGGACTCTAAGACGGCGTTTACACAAGCAGTCCAATTCTGATATTTTGCCCAATTATTGGTCTTTTGACCAATCAGATCAGATCTTTTGCCAATAATTTGTCAAAATGTCAGAAATGGGCTACCTGTGTAAACGCAGCCTTACAGCACTATTTGGTTTTGAGTTCTGTGTATGTGCATACTGACTTTTTCTGCTTACTCTAATAGTGCCATTATGTTATGTGCACTTGCATACAGTACAGTATATCTCTGCTGTGGTAGTGCAGTCTGAAAGTGGAATATAGCTTTCCTCTTAACACAGAGTTTGTAGTGGCAAAGGGGAGCTCCATTACACCCATGGAGAATGATGCTTGTATCATGTATCTATTCATTGTAGTTTTATTTATTGTAGCTATTGCATTTTGAAATAAAAAAATATCCAAAATATGTATTCTATAAACATAAGCCTTCAGAAAGTATTCACACCCCTTGACTTGTTCCACATGTTGTTGTGTTACAGCCTGAATTTAAGATATTATAGACAACAATACCCTCACATTTTTTACTAATTCATTTAAAAAAAAGCTGAAATGTCTTGAGTCAATAAGTATTCAACCAATTTTTTATGGCAAGCCTAAATAAGTACAAATGTGCTTACCAAGTCACATAATTAGTTGCATGGATTGTGTGCAATAATAGTGTTTGACATTTTGAAAGATATCCCATCTCTGTACCCCACAAATACAATTAAAACAGATACAGAGTTGAATATCTGAATGGTTCTGAATGGTTCAACAGCATTGTAGTTACTCCACAATAATTGACAGAGTGAAAAGAAGGAAGCTTGTACACCAGTGGTATTCCACTATTTTCAGAGGGGACCCCATTTTTTTCTGCCAGAATTTCTGGGGACCTACCCAACCCAAAAAATAATGACACAACTTTAAATCGGTTCATTTCGATTTTTACATCAACAAATAACCTCCAATTCCTTCCATTTTCATCTCTTATCAAAATGATAATCATTAAGGACTGGGGAGTTTTTTTGTATAAAAAATAAACGGAATTGAGCTATCCAAAGGCAAAATCCTAGAGGAAAACCTGGTTCAGTCTGCTTTCCACTAGAGACTGGGAGATGAATTCACCTTTCAGCAGCACAATAACCTAAAACACAAGGCCAAATATACACTGGAGTCGCTTACCATGAAGACAGCGAATGTTCCTGAGTGGTCGAGTACTTGAAAATCGCTTTAAAATCTATGGCATGACCTGAAAATGGTTGTCTAGCAATGATCAACAACCAATTTGACAGAGCTTGTAGAATTTTCAAAGTAATAATAATGGGAAAAATGTGCACAATCCAGGTGTTGAAAACTCTTAGAGACTTACACAGACTCACAGCATGTTTGTTTCCCTGATAGTGGGACCGGTGTGTGGCGGTGCAGAATACCTGAATGCATTGGGGTCCCTGATAGTGAGACCGGTGTGTGGCGGTGCAGAATACCTGAATGCATTGGGGTCCCTGATAGTGGGACCGGTGTGTGGCGGTGCAGAATACCTGAATGCATTGGGGTCCCTGATAGTGGGACCGGTGTGTGGCGGTGCAGAATACCTGAATGCATTGGGGTCCCTGATAGTGGGACCGGTGTGTGGCGGTTCAGAATACCTGAATGCATTGGGGTCCCTGATAGTGAGACCGGTGTGTGGCGGTGCAGAATACCTGAATGCATTGGGGTCCCTGATAGTGAGACCGGTGTGTGGCGGTGCAGAATACCTGAATGCATTGGGGTCCCTGATAGTGAGACCGGTGTGTGGCGGTGCAGAATACCTGAATGCATTGGGGTCCCTGATAGTGAGACCGGTGTGTGGCGGTGCAGAATACCTGAATGCATTGGGGTCCCTGATAGTGAGACCGGTGTGTGGCGGTGCAGAATACCTGAATGCATTGGGGTCCCTGATAGTGGGACCGGTGTGTGGCGGTGCAGAATACCTGAATAAATTGGGGTCCCTGATAGTGGGACCGGTGTGTGGCGGTGCAGAATACCTGAATGCATTGGGGTCCCTGATAGTGGGACCGTTGTGTAGCGGTGCAGAATACCTGAATAAATTGGGGTCCCTGATAGTGGAACCGGTGTGTGGCGGTGCAGAATACCTGAATGCATTGGGGTCCCTGATAGCTCTGCTTCAGTCCCAGGCAGCATTGCACAGTAAAGTGGCAGCATATGGTTCCCAATGATCCAGATGGCTTGTGCATGTCTGCAGACTGGCAACTTTGCTCCTCTATTATCAAACACTAGTAATGAACTATAATCAAGGAGGTGTTAATGAGACATAATGAAACCATTTCTACTCAGCCTGACACTACTATTTACCACTTACT